>NW_026900034.1:0-131981 GCF_033153095.1 Gastrolobium bilobum
CAAAAATGATAAGATTAGTTAATGAGTTGAGGTATAAGTGTTAGTGCAAGGATTGATATAACTTTCCAGTGCACGGATTGAGGTGAAATTAGTCTTTGTGATAGGACGAATATGTTTAGAAGATCCCTGTGTGATGGGAAGTATATGTGAGATGTGTACAGAACTTTGAGAAAATTCTTGATTCACGGAATAGAGATTATGTTATGAACTATGCCAAGTGAATAGTCAAAGTAAAAGAGAAAACAATCTGTGAGAAGAATAAGCAAGGAAGAGATAATGGACTATGGATTTGAACAATAACATGACAGAAGGAACTATTGAGAGTTAAGAAATGTGTATGAAATTACGAAGAGAATGTGAATTATTATAATAGTGACTTACATGTAAACTATCAGTGAGAAGAATGAAATGAGAGAGTAAAATGAATTGACTTATATATATAACAGGTGTATATTATACCATTATTACTATGGTTATGGGGATAGCCCCATGTGAATATACCAAAGATATTTTGTTGTTATATACAGAGTGATACAGACACCAAATGGACTGGGTCCATGTGTGATCTGGAGTGTACGAAGTACCAGTTTTGCCGTTATATACGGATATGTTATAAGTATGAACTCCCCTGTGTACTGGGTACACGTTTGCTGTTGTATACAGATGTGATGTAAATATGAACTCCTCTATGCACTAGGTGCACGTTATGAGACTTGATATTACCATCTCTGTGCGGGTTAGGTGCCCGAAGTGTGTAGCCATCTCCGTGCGGATTATGTTCCCGGAGACTATTATTATGTTATATGAGTAATATGAGATGAAGGAGTATTCCGCAGTGATGAGACTGCTATTATAGTTGAATTAATCTACACAAGTGCACAAATAAGAAACGTTGGGAATACTAATAGAACACAGTCAGCAGGTGGTAGGTTATCATTACTGCATGGATTATATGGGTGGATTCTCTGATCGGTGGGTCATTACATCTGGGGCCCTGAGGACAGCAAGAGCTCGAGCGGTTAAAACCTGTGAATGTTGTTACCCACTGTATTGAGAGAGTTCTTCCATGTGATTAACGCAAAAAATGAGGTCAAATGTTTGTAAATGAACAAAATACGTCAGATTTGGATATAAGAGGTGAGGCATAGTGTGTAAGAATTTAGAAGTGTGATAGTGAAGCACTATTGTGGGTGTAAAGTAAGTTCGATGAAATAATTTCGGCTCCAAGTGAGGTAATAAGTTTGTTGGAATCCTCGCTTTATGATAAAAGAGATAATAATGTGATTTAATGTTGACAGATTGAGTGAGTGTCCTTCTAGGAAGGCTGGTAATGATCAAGAGTTCAGGTTAAAGGAGTGTTATATATAATCGCATATGCCACTTATGGTGGAAAGTGTATGGAAAATGCACAATGCTGACGTTGTTTTGGTTAGGTACTAATAATATATGGTCGAGTGCTTGTGGTAACTTCGAATGTTCCGAGAGACTGATATACCAACCAGTGGTGAATTGTATAAGTAGGGGCAATGATGGATTTAGTTTTATGTGACTTGATAATCAAGTTTCAAAGATTCCTATAGGATGAGACTTGCACGTGAGAGACATGACATTTTTAGTGGTCCATCAGTTAGTAGTGAAATGGGTTTGGAAAATGATTCGTCCCAAGGTGTTTGGTGAAAGTTAGTGAAGCTGTGAGTTTATAGTATTTTAAAGTGGACATCCATGATAAAAATGTCGATAATGAAGAAGTGAGGGTATAAATGAATGAAAAATGATGTTGAATCTATAATATTGTTACAGAATGATGAGTAAAAATGGTTACTTGGTGAAAACCTTAGGCATAAGACCTTTGATACGAAAGTCATTGATGAGTGTTGTGTTTAGACTGTGAGAGGTCTAAGTGTGGGGTTGAGCTGGTTGAGTTGGTAAAGTTGAGATTGTTAAGCTAATAAAGAGTTTAACAATGAGTGTAAATTATGAATATGAGTTTGTAGATGGAAAAATTTCATGAGTATTTGTGGTCGAAAGGCCTTATAGGGCTAATCGAAAATATAAACTAGTATGGGTATTGCTAGTTTCGTATCACAAAGAGAAAGATATAGTTGTGAGTGCCTAAAAAGAGGTGAAGACACGTGACAAGGAAAAATAAAGTAAATGAGTATAGAATTTAATGTGAATCGGAATTGTAGGACACGACAAAGTGCCTTTGAAACTAGAAAGCATGTGGTTGGGTGAAAGCCAAGAAAACAACGAAATGATAAGAGTAGTGACAGTAATGGAAAGAAATGGTTGTTGGGGTATTGTCAAAACAGTGAGGACCGCGAAAAAAGTTAAGTACTAAAGAACGTGAGTTGGAAATACTCCAGGAATAACTAGTGAATGTGCATGAAAGCGATTAGATGCTTTTGAGAACGACCATGGGTCAGAAAGATGGATAAAGATGAGAATGAGGTAAATTGATACCGACAAATCCGTAATATTGTTATATTATTACCTACAAATCAGCGAAAGGGTAACGGGAGACCAGAAAAAGTGTAAAGTATTGTGAATTAAAAGGTCACAGAACCATGAGAGACAAGTGATTGTGAAGGATCAAAGGATAATAAGTATCATAAAAAGGAGATCATGCTTGTGATAAAAGTAATGTGGTAAAGGAACACACTTGAGGATGCTACTTGGGAGCGGGATGATGAGATTCTCCGACTGTGTCCTCAGTTAGCGGATGAGTATGATTTAATTTTGCGGACAAAATTCTAAAAAGTTGGGGTGAGTATAACACCTCACAATTTTAAATCAATTAATTAAAATATTAAATGAGCAATCAAGTGATGAATTAGTGAAAATCCTAAAGATTAGGCCAAAATACAAAGAAAGGGCAAAACGGTAATTAGCCAACACGCAACCCTAGGAAGATAAAAATTGAGTAGAAGGTCTCAGATGGTAAAAATAACCCTGGAAATGGGTTCAGAACGAAAAATTGAGTGGATGGGCAAGTTTCAGAAAAATCAGTGAATAGTGTTTTTCGCGGGTAAAAATATCGCGTTACGATTGCACCGTAAAACGTGCCAGTTGAATTTTGAGCTCTAGGTTTCAAATATGAGTTAAAAATGGTCTAATGAGTTAGGAAATATGATTTCTTATAATATTCGATGAAATTAAGACAGTTTGGGGAAGCGTGCCAATGGCGCGCGTAATAGCTTAAAACAGTGTTTTCTCCGAACGAATGGAGGACTCTTAATTCATCTGATCAAGCCTAATTAAAGGGGAATAGTTAATGTTAAAAATTTGAGTTTCTAAATAGGTTGTGAATTTACGGACGTTTAGTGGAATCGGAGGAAAATTCGGATTAGTTTTAAATCGCGTGAGGTGGCGGTGGGACCCACCCCACTTAAGTGACTTAAGCCACATGTGCTTGGCACTATTCATGCATCACTTTCCTCCCTTCTTCTTCATGAAACCCGCAGCCCCCTCCCCCAAAAACCCCATTTGCATTCAAATTTTCTTTTCACCATAACTTGATCATTTCTTAACCAAATCAAGTGATTTTTGTGTTGAAATTTGTTGGAAACAACCTTCTAAACACATTGGTACCACTCTTGAGCCTTGAAACCGTGTATTTGGGGAGATATTGGCCATTTACAGCCACGAAATTTTGGAGAAAAAATGGTTGTCCATGGAGCTTTTTGATCTTCCATTGCTTGGAGGAGTCTTGGGTTAGCTTCTAGCCTTTGTTGTGAGTATGTTTCCATCCCATTTACATGGTTTAATTGTGATTGAATTTTTGGAAACCTAAAGCTTGATTTGATGATGTGTTGTGTTAGAGAGCTCAATTTGAAAATGTGTATTAGATGATAATGTGTTAGAATGATGTATTAAAGCTAGAAATGCGATGAAATTTATTGATGAAAAATGTGAATTTTTAACTTAGAAAATTTTGAGGTTGTCATGACTTTGAGTTTTGAAAATGTGTTAGGATTGGATTGATGAGTTGTTGTATGATTGTATGTTGATATAATAGGATTGTATGAGGTGTGGAATGATTAAAGTTGTATGGAAATTCCTTGGAATGCCATAGGGTAAAATTCGATTCTTTTAAGAAAGATTGAAGAATTGATGTTGAAAAATGATTTGGATGATGATTTGAGTAGTTATATGGTGCTTAGATGGGTTGTGTTGTGCTTGGAGAGTGTTTGAATCAATGGAAAAAAATGAATTGTGTTAGAGACCTAAATGAGCCCAGAATGAAATATTTCGCAAAACGATGCGTAAATGTCGAAAAACAGAAAAACGATGATTGAACTAGCCTCTAAACAACCTAAGGGAGTGTTATAAAATGAGAAAGAAAATTTAGGAAAATAAATCTCAAATTTACACCTACATGGCCGAACCTCCAAGGGGAAAAGGGGTGATTTGGCGATTTTCGCGTTTTGATGTAATTCGACGCGAAAATGACGAACCGACACTTGAACTGGCCTATTGACAACCTAATGAGACGTAACAAAATGAGAAAGAAAATTTAGAAAAATAAATCTCACATTTACACTACAATGGCCGAACCATCAAGGGAGGATTTTTGTGTTGTGCGTTTTGATACTATTTGACGAGTACTGATGGATGTACGTTATTGTATAGGTTGCCGTACGTCGACCTGAATCCCGAATCTTGAATCAGTGAGTTGCCCTTGGTCTGGGACCAAGTGGATTGAGGTAAGAAATTGGTTCATTGCATGTGTAATTATAAATTAACATGTATTGGTTGATCTAAGAGTGATTGGGAATGTCCTCTGTGTAGGCATTCCGCTGTGTACCGAGTTGAGGGATAAGCTGCTGCGAAGCTTGTGGAAACACGAATTAAGGTAACCTCTTGGTACTGGGGCTTGTTCCCCTTTTCTGTTCCACCTTGCCAGTTGATGGCAACGGTAGGAAGTGTGTATGAATAGTATAGAACACATGAGCATGCATGCATTATTGCTATGGGTACTGCGGTACCGAGTCTCTGGCCAGTAGACAGTTTTATTAGCCTTCGGGCATTTTCGGACTTCCGCTGGATAGGTCTCCAGGAGGGAGTTCCAGTTGACCGCGTGTCATGGTGTGTGATCCGGGTAGGAGCACACTAGGAATGTCTTTGGCGTTTTGGTTGGTTTGGGCATCATGGTTGTGGTTTCTGTGAACACACCTTGGATGATACCCATAGGCTTATATATGCCGAGGGCGTACGTGGAATTGGGGTTACCATCCCGTATCGTCGTATTTTGTTTTCTTTATATTCCCCAATCTCTAAATCCCTTGCTATATCCCGTTTTCAAAGTGGTTGTTGTATTCTATTGATATGCATCGAAGTGAACCATTGGGTGGAGTTTTCTCCAGAACCTCTTGGTTACTGAGATATATTCGTATATCTCACCCCGTCTCGGGGCATTTATTTCAGGAGGTAGCAGTGGAGCAGGAGCCTCGGGCAAGAGGCCCGCAGAGTGAGCGCTGGAGCGCTTCATATTTTGCATTTTGTTGGCCGTGTGGCCTAGGCTAGACTTAGGGCATGAACATGTCATTTGTATTTATTAGTAGCTTCATTAGCATCTTGTTCATGCCATTTTGCCTAAGTCTAGTAGTGATGTATTTGGTTATGTTGTCTTTTAAATTAAGTTGAAATTTTAGAAGAATGTAATTTGAAGTTTTAGTTTCAAGTTGTAATTTGTAAAGCCATATTGTAATAGTATTGATGCATGTCTAATTATGATGGAAGGGCCTTAGGCCTATTTTAGGTTATGATAATATGTATGATGGAAATATGCATGAAAAAGGTGTTAGTGATTGCAACTACTTAAGAATGATTAATATGGACTCTATGTTTAATAACTATAAACTGGATTGGGTTGTAAGTGCCCCAAGGCGTTGTTGGTCCTTGTGTGTGCCACCCATTGGATTATTACTGTATTATCATGTGTTTATTAGGTACATTGAGGTTTAAATGATCTTTTACAAATTTGGGATTATTGGAAAAACAAAGGAAACTCTGGCGAATTTTCTGTAGAATTGGCAGATTTTAGGCGAACTTCGGAAGAGCATATCTCCCTCCATAGAAGTCCCCTAGGGACGTGCCATACGCCATTTTGAAGGTTGAGATGTCCTCTACCTTGTGCCCAAGTTTGAGGAAAATCTGGGTTGATCTTCGGCCTGAAAAAAATAGAGAAACACGGACTGCCCATGTGCCCCTGCACCTGAGGCAGATTCTGGACCGGATTTGGGAAATTAATTCCCGCTTCGTTTCTCCGTCAAATTAAGCGTGTGATATATCAAAATGAAGTTTGAGATGTCTAGTTTGTAGGATAAAAATTTGAGAGCAAATGTTTGAGTCTATTGAGTGCAGGAATTCGAGTAATGTGAGTGGTTTGGAGCTGTTTTGGGGTTGTTTGGGCTAATTGCTTATCCAACTTCAAACGGCGATAACCGGAGCAAATGAGCTCCGAATTGAGTGTATGATAGCTTGTTAAAAAGGGAATTAAGTAATACAAAAATATAATCTGAGAAGAAGGGTTGGTTGCGATCGGTTTGGTCGCAGAAAAACTTAGAGTGAAACATGTTAGAATTGGTAAAAAAACGTAAAGTTGGAAATTGGCTAAGTGAGTTTATGGGAACTCCTTAGTAACTTATAATAAGTAACGTAAGTGATAAAAATAGTTTAAATAAGTCTTCCGCAAGAGTTTATGGTTACGGTCACAGCTTTTAATTATTACGCCTTTTTATGTTTTAAATGCTCGCGTAATAATCGGAAAAAATTTATTCGCGTTTTATAAATGAACTGCTGTGATTGTAACTGCGCTTAATATCATAATTAATGTTAACAATACCGGTACGTAACGGGCTGTTACATTTTATGGTATCAGAGCAGTTTTGTTAGGGAACTCTGATAATGAATATATAGTTGTGTTGTGTGTTGCATAATTGTATGTAGATTCTTATCGATTACTGCATATGTGATTCCTTAGTGTGGGTCTGATCAACCCATTCCTTTGTGTTACATGCGTAGTCATCGTAAGAAGCCTGCGTGGCAACCTTGGAACACCAAATGTAAGTCCTTAGCCTGATGTTGTGGATGCAGTGTTGACTGCTCCATGGACAAGAGATGGCAGTAAGTAAAATATGAATATTATAGGACTTATGGGAAACAGACTTAAATGTTTCGTCTGACCTTGTAGATGAAATTTATAATGCTGGATTATAAGTGAAAGTTGTAAACAAATCTATGATATGTACGGTATTGCATGGATGAACCTTGTAGTACCATGAATAATAAAGATATATAATTGAGATGAGTCCATAGTATGGAAATGGTATGGGTAAAGCTTCCAAGTATGTGTGTAGTATAGTGTGTACAATGGACTTGGTGAATAGACTTCATCAAGGTGAAAGGATTAGAACCTGTTCGGTTATTGAAAATGATGAACAGATATGCTTAGGCATGAGTTTGAATATTTTATGTTGACTAGAAGTTATAAGTCCTTGATGGATGATGTACACTTAAACAAATTGAGATGGTTCATGCAGAGAAATAAATAGAATAATTGATGATTAATCCTATGGGATTTGACCACTTGAAATTATAATGCTGGTCAATTGTTAAATTGAGATATATTGAAATATGGGATTTAAACTCATAAGGAGGTAGTGCTGATTAAACATAGGCGAGATGAATTAATTATGTATTATATGTATAAGGAAGAAGTTGAGAGAATCGCCATGGATGGCATTGAACAAGGTTCATTGAGAGTATGATTGTCCGTAACGGAATAATGGTTTAGCTTGACCGATATGCCATGAAGGAAACAAATATGACTATATGTGTGCGTTAATGTGTGGAATTCTCCTTGGAAATGGCTACTATGTAGAGATTCAGGTGTTATGAAGCATAAGAGGATTGATCCATGATGGAGGTCTCTTGGAAATCTCAGAGAATGAATATCGTAATTTAAATGGCCTAATTACTTGTGGATGTTGTAATGCATTGTGAATAATACCTAATGGCTTGATGGCCAGTATACCTACTCTGATAAATAAACGGATGATGATCCAGTGATGGCCTAAGTGCCAGTATACATATATATGTATGTACACCTTGTGACGGCCTGAGCGCCTAATTATCCGTGTTGAGGTAAATTATTAAATTTTTTTGTAAAAGGACAATGAGGCCGAATGAAATCCTCGATGATGGGAAGTATCTGAAGAGATTGTATGATTAGAGAATGAGCTAATGTACAACCTGATGGGAAATCATGTGATTAGTGTATGAACTAAGTTACAATAAAGTGTGGAATTATGTGTTTAGCAAAAGAGCTAATGTGTAATGTCAAAACAAAAATGATAAGATTAGTTAATGAGTTGAGGTATAAGTGTTAGTGCAAGGATTGATATAACTTTCCAGTGCACGGATTGAGGTGAAATTAGTCTTTGTGATAGGACGAATATGTTTAGAAGATCCCTGTGTGATGGGAAGTATATGTGAGATGTGTACAGAACTTTGAGAAAATTCTTGATTCACGGAATAGAGATTATGTTATGAACTATGCCAAGTGAATAGTCAAAGTAAAAGAGAAAACAATCTGTGAGAAGAATAAGCAAGGAAGAGATAATGGACTATGGATTTGAACAATAACATGACAGAAGGAACTATTGAGAGTTAAGAAATGTGTATGAAATTACGAAGAGAATGTGAATTATTATAATAGTGACTTACATGTAAACTATCAGTGAGAAGAATGAAATGAGAGAGTAAAATGAATTGACTTATATATATAACAGGTGTATATTATACCATTATTACTATGGTTATGGGGATAGCCCCATGTGAATATACCAAAGATATTTTGTTGTTATATACAGAGTGATACAGACACCAAATGGACTGGGTCCATGTGTGATCTGGAGTGTACGAAGTACCAGTTTTGCCGTTATATACGGATATGTTATAAGTATGAACTCCCCTGTGTACTGGGTACACGTTTGCTGTTGTATACAGATGTGATGTAAATATGAACTCCTCTATGCACTAGGTGCACGTTATGAGACTTGATATTACCATCTCTGTGCGGGTTAGGTGCCCGGAGTGTGTAGCCATCTCCGTGCGGATTATGTTCCCGGAGACTATTATTATGTTATACGAGTAATATGAGATGAGGAAGTATCCCGCAGTGATGAGACTGCTATTATAGTTGAATTAATCTACACAAGTGCACAAATAAGAAACGTTGGGAATACTAATAGAACACAGTCAGCAGGTGGTAGGTTATCATTACTGCATGGATTATATGGGTGGATTCTCTGATCGGTGGGTCATTACATCTGGGGCCCTGAGGACAGCAAGAGCTCGAGCGGTTAAAACCTGTGAATGTTGTTACCCACTGTATTGAGAGAGTTCTTCCATGTGATTAACGCAAAAAATGAGGTCAAATGTTTGTAAATGAACAAAATACGTCAGATTTGGATATAAGAGGTGAGGCATAGTGTGTAAGAATTTAGAAGTGTGATAGTGAAGCACTATTGTGGGTGTAAAGTAAGTTCGATGAAATAATTTCGGCTCCAAGTGAGGTAATAAGTTTGTTGGAATCCTCGCTTTATGATAAAAGAGATAATAATGTGATTTAATGTTGACAGATTGAGTGAGTGTCCTTCTAGGAAGGCTGGTAATGATCAAGAGTTCAGGTTAAAGGAGTGTTATATATAATCGCATATGCCACTTATGGTGGAAAGTGTATGGAAAATGCACAATGCTGACGTTGTTTTGGTTAGGTACTAATAATATATGGTCGAGTGCTTGTGGTAACTTCGAATGTTCCGAGAGACTGATATACCAACCAGTGGTGAATTGTATAAGTAGGGGCAATGATGGATTTAGTTTTATGTGACTTGATAATCAAGTTTCAAAGATTCCTATAGGATGAGACTTGCATGTGAGAGACATGACATTTTTAGTGGTCCATCAGTTAGTAGTGAAATGGGTTTGGAAAATGATTCGTCCCAAGGTGTTTGGTGAAAGTTAGTGAAGCTGTGAGTTTATAGTATTTTAAAGTGGACATCCATGATAAAAATGTCGATAATGAAGAAGTGAGGGTATAAATGAATGAAAAATGATGTTGAATCTATAATATTGTTACAGGATGATGAGTAAAAATGGTTACTTGGTGAAAACCTTAGGCATAAGACCTTTGATACGAAAGTCATTGATGAGTGTTGTGTTTAGACTGTGAGAGGTCTAAGTATGGAGTTGAGCTGGTTGAGTTGGTAAAGTTGAGATGGTTAAGCTAATAAAGAGTTTAACAATGAGTGTAAATTATGAATATGAGTTTGTAGATGGAAAAATTTCATGAGTATTTGTGGTCGAAAGGCCTTATAGGGCTAATCGAAAATATAAACTAGTATGGGTATTGCTAGTTTCGTATCACAAAGAGAAAGATATAGTTGTGAGTACCTAAAAAGAGGTGAAGACACGTGACAAGGAAAAATAAAGTAAATGAGTATAGAATTTAATGTGAATCGGAATTGTAGGATACGACAAAGTGCCTTTGAAACTAGAAAGCATGTGGTTGGGTGAAAGCCAAGAAAACAATGAAATGATAAGAGTAGTGACAGTAATGGAAAGAAATGGTTGTTGGGGTATTGTCAAAACAGTGAGGACCGCGAAAAAAGTTAAGTACTAAAGAACGTGAGTTGGAAATACTCCAGGAATAACTAGTGAATGTGCATGAAAGCGATTAGATGCTTTTGAGAACGACCATGGGTCAGAAAGATGGATAAAGATGAGAATGAGGTAAATTGATACCGACAAATCCGTAATATTGTTATATTATTACCTACAAATCAGCGAAAGGGTAACGGGAGACCAGAAAAAGTGTAAAGTATTGTGAATTAAAAGGTCACAGAACCATGAGAGACAAGTGATTGTGAAGGATCAAAGGATAATAAGTATCATAAAAAGGAGATCATGCTTGTGATAAAAGTAATGTGGTAAAGGAACACACTTGAGGATGCTACTTGGGAGCGGGATGATGAGATTCTCCGACTGTGTCCTCAGTTAGCGGATGAGTATGATTTAATTTTGCGGACAAAATTCTAAAAAGTTGGGGTGAGTATAACACCTCACAATTTTAAATCAATTAATTAAAATATTAAATGAGCAATCAAGTGATGAATTAGTGAAAATCCTAAAGATTAGGCCAAAATACAAAGAAAGGGCAAAACGGTAATTAGCCAACACGCAACCCTAGGAAGATAAAAATTGAGTAGAAGGTCTCAGATGGTAAAAATAACCCTGGAAATGGGTTCAGAACGAAAAATTGAGTGGATGGGCAAGTTTCAGAAAAATCAGTGAATAATGTTTTTCGCGGGTAAAAATATCGCGTTACGATTGCACCGTAAAACGTGCCAGTTGAATTTTGAGCTCTAGGTTTCAAATATGAGTTAAAAATGGTCTAATGAGTTAGGAAATATGATTTCTTATAATATTCGATGAAATTAAGACAGTTTGGGGAAGCGTGCCAATGGCGCGCGTAATAGCTTAAAACAGTGTTTTCTCCGAACGAATGGAGGACTCTTAATTCACCTGATCAAGCCTAATTAAAGGGGAATAGTTAATGTTAAAAATTTGAGTTTCTAAATAGGTTGTGAATTTACGGACGTTTAGTGGAATCGGAGGAAAATTCGGATTAGTTTTAAATCGCGTGAGGTGGCGGTGGGACCCACCCCACTTAAGTGACTTAAGCCACATGTGCTTGGCACTATTCATGCATCACTTTCCTCCCTTCTTCTTCATGAAACCCGCAGCCCCCTCCCCCAAAAACCCCATTTGCATTCAAATTTTCTTTTCACCATAACTTGATCATTTCTTAACCAAATCAAGTGATTTTTGTGTTGAAATTTGTTGGAAACAACCTTCTAAACACATTGGTACCACTCTTGAGCCTTGAAACCGTGTATTTGGGGAGATATTGGCCATTTACAGCCACGAAATTTTGGAGAAAAAATGGTTGTCCATGGAGCTTTTTGATCTTCCATTGCTTGGAGGAGTCTTGGGTTAGCTTCTAGCCTTTGTTGTGAGTATGTTTCCATCCCATTTACATGGTTTAATTGTGATTGAATTTTTGGAAACCTAAAGCTTGATTTGATGATGTGTTGTGTTAGAGAGCTCAATTTGAAAATGTGTATTAGATGATAATGTGTTAGAATGATGTATTAAAGCTAGAAATGCGATGAAATTTATTGATGAAAAATGTGAATTTTTAACTTAGAAAATTTTGAGGTTGTCATGACTTTGAGTTTTGAAAATGTGTTAGGATTGGATTGATGAGTTGTTGTATGATTGTATGTTGATATAATAGGATGTATGATGGTTGGAATGATTAAAGTTGTATGGAAATTCCTTGGAATGCCATAGGTTAAAATTCGATTCTTTGAGGAAAGATTGTGGAATTGATGTTGAAAAATGGTTTGGATAATGAATTGTGTAGTTATATGGTGCTTAGATGGGTTGTGTTGTGCTTGGAGAATGTTTGAATCAATGGAGAAAAATGAATTGTGTTAGAGACCTAAATGAGCCCAGAATGAAATATTTCGCAAAACGATGCGTAAATGTCGAAAAACGGAAAAACGATGATTGAACTAGCCTCTAAACAACCTAAGGGAGTGTTATAAAATGAGAAAGAAAATTTAGGAAAATAAATCTCAAATTTACACCTACATGGCCGAACCTCCAAGGGGAAAAGGGGTGATTTGGCGATTTTCGCGTTTTGATGTAATTCGACGCGAAAATGACGAACCGACACTTGAACTGGCCTATTGACAACCTAATGAGACGTAACAAAATGAGAAAGAAAATTTAGAAAAATAAATCTCACATTTACACTACAATGGCCGAACCATCAAGGGAGGATTTTTGTGTTTTTGCGTTTTGATACTATTTGACGAGTACTGATGGATGTACGTTATTGTATAGGTTGCCGTACGTCGACCTGAATCCCGAATCTTGAATCAGTGAGTTGCCCTTGGTCCGGGACCAAGTGGATTGAGGTAAGAAATTGGTTCATTGCATGTGTAATTATAAATTAACATGTATGGGTTGAACTGAGAGTGATTGGGAATGTCCTCTGTGTAGGCATTCCGCTGTGTACCGAGTTGAGGGATAAGCTGCTGCGGAGCTTGTGGAAACACGAATTAAGGTAACCTCTTGGTACTGGGGCTTGTTCCCCTTTTTTGTTCCACCTTGCCAGTTGATGGCAACGGTAGGAAGTGTGTATGAATAGTATAGAACACATGAGCATGCATGCATTATTGCTATGGGTACTGCGGTACCGAGTCTCTGGCCAGTAGACAGTTTTATTAGCCTTCGGGCATTTTCGGACTTCCGCTGGATAGGTCTCCAGGAGGGAGTTCCAGTTGACTGCGGTCATGGTGTGTGATCCGGGTAGGAGCACACTAGGAATGTCTTTGGCGTTTTGGTTGGTTTGGGCATCATGGTTGTGGTTTCTGTGAACACACCTTGGATGATACCCATAGGCTTATATATGCCGAGGGCGTACGTGGAATTGGGGTTACCATCCCGTATCGTCGTATTTTGTTTTCTTTATATTCCCCCTTCTCTAAATCCCATGCTATATCCCGTTTTCAAAGTGGTTGTTGTATTCTATTGATATGCATCGAAGTGAACCATTGGGTGGAGTTTTCTCCAGAACCTCTTGGTTACTGAGATATATTCGTATATCTCACCCCGTCTCGGGGCATTTATTTCAGGAGGTAGCAGTGGAGCAGGAGCCTCGGGCAAGAGGCCCGCAGAGTGAGCGGTGGAGCGCTTCTTATTTTGCATTTTGTTGGCCGTGTGGCCTAGGCTAGACTTAGGGCATGAACATGTCATTTGTATTTATTAGTAGCTTCATTAGCATCTTGTTCATGCCATTTTGCCTAAGTCTAGTAGTGATGTATTTGGTTATGTTGTCTTTTAATTAAGTCGAAATTTTAGAAGAATGTAATTTGAAGTTTTAGTTTCAAGTTGTAATTTGTAAAGCCATATTGTAATAGTATTGATGCATGTCTAATTATGATGGAAGGGCCTTAGGCCTATTTTAGGTTATGATAATATGTATGATGGAAATATGCATGAAAAAGGTGTTAGTGATTGCAACTACTTAAGAATGATTAATATGGACTCTATGTTTAATAACTATAAACTGGATTGGGTTGTAAGTGCCCCAAGGCGTTGTTGGTCCTTGTGTGTGCCACCCATTGGATTATTACTGTATTATCATGTGTTTATTAGGTACATTGAGGTTTTAAATGATCTTTTACAAATTTGGGATTATTGGAAAAACAAAGGAAACTCTGGCGAATTTTCTGTAGAATTGGCAGATTTTAGGCGAACTTTGGGAGAGCATATCTCCCTCCATAGAAGTCCCCTAGGGACGTGCTATACGCCATTTTGAAGGTTGAGATGTCCTCTAACTTGTGTCAAAATTTGAGGAAATTCTGGGTTGATCTTCGGCCTGAAAAAAATAGATAAACACGGACTGCCCATGTGCCCCTGCACCTGAGGCAGATTCTGGACCGGATTTGGGAAATTAATTCCCGCTTCGTTTCTCCGTCAAATTAAGCGTGTGATATATCAAAATGAAGTTTGAGATGTCTAGTTTGTAGGATAAAAATTTGAGAGCAAATGGTCGAGTAGATTGAGTGCAGTAATTCGGGAAAAGTGAGTGGTTTGGGCTGTTTTTGGGGTTGTTTGGGCTAATTGCTTATCCAACTTCAAACGGCGATAACCGGAGCAAATGAGCTCCGAATTGAGCGTATTTTAGCTTGTTAAAAAGAGAATTAAGTAACACAAAGATATAATCTGAGAAGTAGGGTTGGTTGCGATCTGTTTGGTCGCAGAAAAGCTTAGAGTGTAACATTTTCGAATTGGTGTAAAACGTAAAGTTGGAAATTGGCTAAGTGAGTTTATGGGAACTCCTTAGTAACTTATAATAAGTAACGTAAGTGATAAAAATAGTTTAAATAAGTCTTCCGCAAGAGTTTATGGTTACGGTCACAGCTTTTAATTATTACGCCTTTTTATGTTTTAAATGCTCGCGTAATAATCGAAAAAAATTTATTCGCGTTTCATAAATGAACTGCTGTGATTGTAACTGCGCTTAATATCATAATTAATGTTAACAATACCGGTACGTAACGGGCTGTTACACTTAGGCAAAATGACATGAACAAATATGACTCTGAAACTCATCCTATATACATATGGGATGTTCATGCCCTAAGTCTAGCCTAGGCCAAATGGCCATCAAATGCAAAAAGTGAAAAGATCCTCCAACACTCATCCTACGGGCTTCTTGCCCGCCGCTCCACTGCCACTGCTACCTCCTGAAATAAAGCTCCCAAAACGGGGTGAGATATATGAATATATCTCAGTAACCCAGAGGTTCTGGAGAAAACTCCGTTCAATGGCTCACTTCGATGCATATAAATAATATAAAACAACCACTTTCAAAACGGGATATAGCAAGGGATTTAGAGAAACTGGAGAATATCGGGATATAAAATACGACGAAGCTGGAATGGTAGCTACCAATACCACACAACGTCCTCAGCATATAAGCCTATAGGTCTCATCCAAGGCGTGTTCCTAGAACATCAACCAAGGTACCCCTCCCATCCATATACACCCGAGACATTCCTATTGTGCTCCTATCCGGATCACACACCACGACCCTAGGTCAACTAGAACTCTCTCTCAGAGACCTATCCAGTGGAAGTCCGCACTGCCCGAAGGCTAACTGTCTACTGGCCAGAGACTCGGTACATAAGTACCCTCATAAATACTACATGCATGCTCATGCTGTTGTACACTACTCATATAAATTTCCTACCAATACCATCAACTGGCATGGTGGAACACACAAGGGGAACAAGCCCTAGTACCAAAAGGCTACCTTAATATGTTCCTCCACTTAGCTCCACAGCAGCTTATTTCCAAACTCGTTATTCAACAGAATGCCTACATAGAGGACATTCCCAATTACTCCAAAAACTCATACAACACATGCCAATTTACAATTACACATGCATTGATTCAACCACTTACCTCAATCCACTTGGTCCAGGACCAATGGCAATCCACCGATTCACGGTTCGGGGTTCAAATCGACGTACGGCAACCTACAATACCCATGTACGAATCGTCAGTACACGACAATTCTATCAAAACGCGAAAAACGTCAAAATCACCCCTTCCCGTTTAAGGTTCGGCCAAACAAGGCTAAATTTCAAATTTATTTTTCTAAATTTTCTTTCCCATTTTATTACACATCCTTAGGTTGCCAAAAGGCTGATTCAAGTGCCATTTTTTCGTTTTACGTCTTTTAAGCACCGTTTTGCTTAATAATTCACTCTAGGTTCCTTTATGACCCTAAATACCATTTATTATTTTTCATTTATTCTACCACTTTCCAACCACCACACAACCTATTTAAATACCATTCAACACTTGAAACATCATCAAATCAATACAAACCACATCAATTTCCTAAAACTCTCTATATGGCCGAATGGCCAAATTGGAACCTCCAAGGAATTCTCACTCAATTTTAATCATTCCACACCTCATACAATCTCACTATATCCACATATCATCATCCAACAACTCACCAATAACATCTTAACACATTTTCCAAAATCCAAGTCATGACACCTCAAAATATTCTAAGTTAAAAATTCATATTTTCCACCTAAAATTTTCATTGCGTTTATAGCTAATACATATTATTCTAAGACACTTTCATGTACAAACTTTTTCCAATTGAGCTCTCTAACATCACACATCAACAATGCAAGGTTTAGGGTTCATAATTATAAACTACAATCAAACCATGGAAATGAGGTGGAAACATACTCACAACCAAGACTTGATACTCCTCAAAGACTTATCCAAGCATTGGAAGACCAGATGACTCCATGAACCTCAATTTTCTCCAAAAATTCGAATCTTAAAATGGCTTGGATCTCCCCAAAGAAACGGTTTCAAAGCTCAAGAGTGGTACTATAACACCCCGCAATTCTAAATTAAGTATTAAATTATTAAGTGAGTAATTAAGTGAAGGATTAGTGAAAATCCTAAGATTTAAGCCAAAATACAAAGAAAGGGTAAAACAGTAATTAGCCAACACGCAGCCCTAGAAAGATAAAAATTGATTAGAAGGTCTCAGATGATAGAAATAACCTTGGAAATGGATTCAGAACGAAAAATTGAGTGGACAGGCAAGTTTCAGAAAAATCAGTGAATAATGTTTTTCGCGGGTAAAAATACTGCAGTACAATTGCACCGTAAAATGTGCCGATTGAGTTTTGAGCTATAGGTTTCAAATATGAGTTATAAATGGTCTATAGAACTAGGAAATATGATTTCTCATAAAAAATGATGTAAATAAGTTAGTTTGGGGAAGCGTGCCAACGACGCGCGCAACAACTTAAAACAGTGTTTTCTCCGAAAGATCGAAAAACTCCGGATTCATCTGGTCAAGTATAATTAAAGGACAATGGTTAATGTTAAAAATTAGAGTTTCTAAATAGGTTTTGAATTTATGGACGTTTAGTGGAATCAGAGGGAAATTCAAATGAGTTTGAAATCGCGTGAGGTGACGGTGGGCCCCACCCCACTTAAGTGAACCTTGCCACATGGCAAAGCCACCTTTACATCATCATCTTCCTCCCTCCTTCTTCTCCAAACCCGCAGCCCTTCATCATTGTGCAAAAAAATGGCTTTGGAAATTTCAATTCACCATAACTACACCATTTCTCCACCAAATCAAGTGATTCTTGTCTTGAAATTTGATGGAAATCACCTTCTAAACACATTGGCACTAGTGGCAAGCCTTGAATCCAGCTATATTTTTCAAAAATCCCTCCTCAAGGCCGCGGCTCATAGTTGGAGATTTGTGTTCATGGAGCTTCTAAGTGCTCCAATGGTAGAGTATGTTTAGGAGGAGCCTTGTACCTTCCATTTGGGTGAGTGTTCTTGCATTTTAATTGATTGAATGTGATGATTTGAATTTTGAACCCTAGACCTTGCATGGTTGATATGTGATGTTAGAGAGCTCAATTGGAAAATGTGTATTAGATGATAATGCCTTAGAATGATGTATTAAAGCTAGAAATGTAATGAAAATTTTAAGTGAAAATTGATGATTTTTAACTTAGTGGATTTTGAGGTCATGACTTTGGACTTTTGAGTTTTGTGTTGAGGCTTTGTTTGGTGAATTGTGGTATGATTATATGATGATATAATGGATTGTGTGAGGGTTGGAGTGATTAAATTTGAGTGGAAATCCTTGGAATGCTCTAGGTCACAACTTGGCCTTTAAAGGAAAAATTAAGGAATTGATGTTGTTGGAAATTGTTGAGTGATGAATTATGTGTTAAAAGGTAATTAGATGGGTTGTGTGGTGGTTGGCAAGTGGAAGAATCAAGGTGAAATAATAAGTTGTGTAATTGACATAAAAGAACCTTGAGGGAAATATTTAGCAAAACGATGCGTAAAAGTCGTAAAACGGAAAAAACGGCGATTGAACTAGCCTCTTAGCAACCTAAGGAAGCATAATAAAATGAGAAAGAAAATTTAGAAAAATAAATCCTAAATAACACTACAATGGCCGAACCATCATGGTGATGGGAAGGATTTTTGTGTTTTTTTCGCGTTTTGACGTAAATTGACGTATACTGACGGCTGTACAGGTTGCCGTACGTCGACTTGAATCCTGAACAGTAAACCAGTGGATTGCTCTTGGTCCTAGACCAACTAGATTGAGGTAAGTGACTGAGTCTATGCATGTTTAATTGTAAATTAGCATGTATTGTTTGAAATTTTAAGTGATTGGAAATGTCCGCTATGTAGGCATTCCATTGTGTGCCAAGTGAAAGATAAGCTGCTGCGGAGCAGAGTGACAGAACAATTAAGGTAACCTCTTGGTACTGAGACTTGTTCCCCTTTTCTGTTCCACCTTGCCAGTTGATGGCAACGGTAGGAAGTGTGTATGAGTAGTGTAGAACAGCATAAGCATGCATTAGCATTTATGTGGGTACTATATATACCAGATCACTGGCCAGTAGATAGTGTAGCCTTCGGGCAGTTTCAGACTTCCACTGGATAGGTCTCCGAGAGGGAGTTCCAGTTGACGTAGGGTCATGGTGTGTGATCCGGATAGGAGCACACTAGGAATGTCTCGGGTGTTATGGATGGTTGGGGCATCATGGTTGTGGTTCTTGGAATGCACCTTGGATGATACCCGTAGGCTTATATATGCCGAGGACGTTGCGTGGTATTGGTAGCTACCATCCCGCTTCGTCGTATTTTATATCCCGATATTCCTCAGTTTCTCTAAATCCCTTGCTATATCCCATTTTGAAAGTGGTTGTTTTATATTATTTATATGCATCGAAATGAACCATTGGGCGGAGTTTTCTCCAGAACCTCTGGGTTAGTGAGATATATTCGTATATCTCACCCCGTCTCGGGGCATTTATTTCAGGAGGTAGCAGTGGCAACGGTAGGAAGTGTGTATGAGTAGTGTAGAACAGCATAAGCATGCATTAGCATTTATGTGGGTACTATATATACCAGATCACTGGCCAGTAGATAGTGTAGCCTTCGGGCAGTTTCGGACTTCCACTTGATAGGTCTCCGAGAGGGAGTTCCAGTTGACGTAGGGTCATGGTGTGTGATCTGGATAGGAGCACACTAGGAATGTCTCGGGTGTTATGGATGGTTGGGGCATCATGGTTGTGGTTCTTGGAATGCACCTTGGATGATACCCGTAGGCTTATATATGCCGAGGACGTTGCGTGGTATTGGTAGCTACCATCCCGCTTCGTCGTATTTTATATCCCGATATTCCTCAGTTTCTCTAAATCCCTTGCTATATCCCATTTTGAAAGTGGTTGTTTTATATTATTTATATGCATCGAAATGAACCATTGGGCGGAGTTTTCTCCAGAACCTCTGGGTTAGTGAGATATATTCGTATATCTCACCCCGTCTCGGGGCATTTATTTCAGGAGGTAGCAGTGGCACAGGAGTGGCGGGCAAGAGGCCTGTAGGATGAGTCGTGGGAGCATTGTCATTATTTGTTCATGATATATATTTTGCCTAAGTCTAGTTAGTTGTTATGTCATTCGAAGTTATGTTTAAAGTTATAAATTCAAGTTCATATTTCAAGTTGTAAATTCAAGTTATGAATATGTACGTTGTTATATTTAAATGATATGTTGTAAATATGCATGAATATTGATGTAATATGATGGAAGGGCTTTAGGCCTATTGTAGGATGATGATTATATGCTTATGTTGAGAAATGACATGTAAATGGTTCCTTGTGATTGAAACAAGTTAAGGATTTTAAAGTGAGCATTATAGTATAAACTGTGTAATAAATATAATCTGAATTGGGTTGTAAGTGCCCCAAGGCATTGTTGGTCCTTGTGTGTACCACCCATTGGATTATTACTGGATTATTATTGGATTATTAGGTACCTTTGAGGCATTAGTGAGCTTGTGCAAATTTGGGGATTTAAGGAAAAACAAAGGAAACTCTGGCGAATTTTCTGTAGAATTGGCAGATTTTAGGTGAACTTCGGGAGAGGATATCTCCCTCCACAGATGTCCGTTAGGGACGTTCCATATGCCATTTTGAAGCTTGAGTTGTCCCCTAGATGGTGTTAAAATATGAGCCAGTTCTGGGTTGTATGCAGCCCTGTGGAATTTATTGAGTTCGGACTGTCCAGGGACCTCTGATGCAGGGGCTGTTATGTCCAGTTTTGAGAATTTGATTCCCGCTTCGTCTCTCAGTCAAATTGAGCGTGTGATACACCAAAATGAAGTTTTAGATGTCTAGTTTGTAGGATAAAAATTTGAGAGCAATTGGATGAGTGGATTGTGTGCAGTAATTCGAGAAGTGTTAGTGGTTTTGAGCTGTTCTGGGGTTGGTTGGCTTTTTTGCTTGTCCAACTTCAAACGGTGACAACCGGAGCAAATGAGCTCCGATTAAAGCGTGTGATAGCTTATTAGAAAGGGAATTAAGTAAGAAAAATATATATACTGAGGAGAAGGTCTGGTTGTGAGCGATGTGTTCGCAGAAAATTAATTAGTGAACCATGTTCAAAGAGGTAAAAGCGTAAAATTGAGTAATAGGCTAATTGGGTTTATGGGAACCCCTTAGTAACTTATTCTAAGTAAAATAATAAGTAAAAGTAGTTAAAATAAATATTCCGCAAGATTTTTCAGTTACGGTCACAGCTTTTAATTATTACGTTTTTTATTGTTTTAAATGCTCGCGTAATAATAGGAAAAAGTTTATTCGCATTTTTATAAATGAATTGCTGTGATTGTAACTGCACTTAATATCATAATTAATGTTAACAATACCGGTACGTAACGGGATGTTACAGGTACCAATGTGTTTAGAAGGTCTTTTCCAACAAATTTCAACACAAATTTTGTTGGATTTGGTGGAGAAATGAGTGATTAAAGTGAGAAGAAAATTTAAAGGAAATTTGGGGAGAAAGAGGGGGGAAGGCTTGGGTTTGGGCTGGAAGGGGAGGGGAGTGATGATGAATAGTGGGAGGATGATGTGGCTTAAGTGAAGTTTAAGTGGGGTGGGTCCCACGCCATCTCACGCGATTTAAAACTCATCCGAATTTTCCTCTGATTCCACTTAACGTCCGTAAATTCACAACTTATTTAGAAAATCTAATTTTTAATATTAACTATTCTCCTTTAATTATACTTGATCAGATGAATCCGGAGTTTTCCGGTCGTTCGGAGAAAACACTGTTTTAAGCTGTTGCGCGCGCCGATGGCACGCTTCCCCAAACTGACTTAATTCCATCAAATATTATCAGAAATCGTATTTCCTAGTTCTATAGACCTTTTATAAATCATATTTGAAACCTAGAGCTCAAAACTCAACTGACATGTTTTACGGTGTAATCGTACCGCAATATTTTGACCCGGTAAAAATACTATTCACTGATTTATTTGAAACTTTCCTAACCACTCAATTTTTTGTTCTGAATCCAATTCCATGGTTATTTTTATCATCTGAGACCTTCTACTCAACTTTTATCTTCCTAGGGTTGCGTGTTGGTTTATTACCGTCTTGCCATTTCTTTGTATTTTGGCCTAATCTTCAGGATTTTCATTAATCCTTCACTTAATTACTCATTTAATATTTTAAATACTTAATTTAGAATTGTGAGGTGTTATAAGATGTAGTGTCGAATCCACTTGTTATGGTTGGAGTAACTTAGCCCATTGGTGGTGGTCTCTGCCACATACTTCTCTTGGACCCGCCTGACTGTGGTATCAGAGCTGAGTTGTGCTTGAGCTAGGTTGGTAATTGGCTAGAGGCGGGTTGAGTACTTTGACCCTGAGGTACTCTGTTGAGGGAGAGTATACCAATGGATGGACCATAAACTCAATGTCTTAAGGTTTTGAATTGAGATGTGGTGTCGCATGACAGATTTTAAGGTACTAAACTTGTTTTTACAAACGCCCAAACAAAAAAAGCTAATGAACTTCACAATGTAAGTTTTAGCGTTTTGCTAATTTCACAGTGCCTTAAGTCTTGCTTTATAAGGTGTGCTTACCCTTTAAGATTATTTATTCATATAATTTTTTTTTTTTGAATTTTAGCGTTAATATGTTTCATAGCTATAAATTAATATACTACTATGAAAAAGAAACTTTCAGTATATGAATGTCATGTCATTATATCATCTTAAGAGTTTTTTTTAATTGTTATTTTTTTTTAAATGATTGTTCCCATAAATTCACTTTTCATACAAATGGCTCAAAATTTATACCTTTAAAATGCATACTTATTTTTAATGGTTTCTAACTTTAATGTGTATATTCATACATGCCTCATTTATTTTTTTAAATCACTGCTAATCTTTTATTTTTTCTTTTTCAAGTTTTTTTAAACTAATAATTTTCTTAAAAGGACAATATCTAATTTTATTATAATAGTATACTTAAATTACATTTTATTTTATTTTGTAACTTCGTGCGGTGCATGGCCGCTAACTTAATATTCTTTAAAAAGTCATCGCAAAACATGACATCAATTAGTTGAATGTCATCACATTTCCTAAATTAAAATTCTCCATGGAGTTGTAACTTACAAAAGTTTATTCATTTCATTT
This sequence comes from Gastrolobium bilobum, assembly GCF_033153095.1. NCBI lineage: Eukaryota > Viridiplantae > Streptophyta > Magnoliopsida > Fabales > Fabaceae > Gastrolobium > Gastrolobium bilobum. Next base: position 23,226 of record NW_026900034.1, read on the forward strand.
AAATTGCAATAGGTGTGGCTAGGAATTGGTGAAATACATAATTAGAAGGAACAAACTATTGCCATCCTGCCATATATGGCCCATTTGGCGAGAATATAGCAAAAATGACATCCAATAAGTATAATAGGAGTGAGAATCTATCTCATTATATCCGGAATGTTATTGACTCTTTTATCTGCGAATCTCATCTCAAGCATGAACTATCAAACTATCAGCTCCTATAGATCAGAATTATAAGATTCTACTCATCTATTACAGCCTGGCAGAATTTGACCCCATCTTGCTGATAGTTGATGTGAATTATGTGATCTAAAGTTAGAACATGTATATAGAACGTGTCAGAGTAGAAAGAAGATGAAAATTTTGTTTTTAAAAAAAAAAAATTGAATTAGTTCCTTTTTTCCTTTTTTAGAAAAAAATACTAAGGACCCGTTTGAATGAGCTCACAAAAAAGTGCTTTTTATACCTTACTTGTTTTAGAAGTACTTTTTATTAAAGCTAAAGCTGTTTAATTTTTAAAAAATGTATTTGATTTTTGAAAAAAGTATTTGACTTTTAATTTCTGCTTTTTTTCATAAGCTAAAATTTTTAGCTTAAAAAAGAGAGTAGACTTTTGATTTTTTTTATGACTTTTACTTTTTTTTAAAAGCAGATATTTAAATAAATTTTTTTCTGGATAAAAAATAGCTTTAAATTTTTTTTTATCCAAACGAGCTCTAAGTAAAAATGACACAAGTTTTTTAAATACTAAGTAAGAATGACTCAAATTTTTTTATATAGACCCAGCATTAGGGTCCAGCAATCTTTTACATTAGAATTATTAAACTCGGACCGTTCTTGAACTTGGTCTATAGGTATTAGATTAATAGGTCACCAAGTGGAAAAAGGCGCAAAGGGGTCATTAGTTGGACAGCTTAAATTAAATACATATACTAATATATAATAAATATAAAATTATAAATATGTTATCCGATAAGTATAGTTTTTCCAGTGGTAATTAGTGTTATATTTTCGTAACATTGCTTTACATATATCCCTTGTAAAAAATAAATAAATCATATTTTTAACAAAAAGAAGAGAACAACTTAAAATAAAATACACCAAAACATATATGGCTGCCCCTGAACATTTATACGTATTTCTGCTTATTTTCTTTGACAGAAGATGTAACCTTTTGACACTTTCCATTCCTTGAGGGAACTAATGGGTCTGCATCGGAATTTTTCTTTTGGGTTTATGACTTTATGGCTCTTCCTTTAACTTTTTTTTGTTTATATATATATATATATATATATATATATATATATATATATATATATATATATATATATATATATCTAGTATTCCCCCAAGAACTTTGGCATAGAAAAGAATTGATTGAAACTTGTTTGGTGTATTAAAGCAGGCATAATCCATATTATAACAACAATGGCATCCCAGAATAAACTTGTTCAACTTGTGAGGATGGGACCTCACCAAGAAAGTAGACCACTAGCTTGGAAGATATTAGGAAAGAAGAAACAAGTATTCATGGAGATTGGTTTATATATGGTGGAAAATAAACCTGGATGATAAGGATTCCAAGTTTTTGCAACATATTTTCTTTTGGATTATTTGTGGGAATACCACGTCACTTCTTTTTATGCTTTGACAATGCAATGCTTAAAGGGTTTTGTTAAGGACACACGTGTTAAAAATAAAAATAGGATTTATACTCATCTTAATTACTTGAGCAAGAAAATGGTAAATGTTTTTTTTTTTTTTCTTCTTTGAATTTTCAAGATATCAAACAATACTCGTCAATTTATTTTTTATACGGACTAAGTTACAAACGCTCTTGCAAACCACCTTTTCAATGTAATTTTTAAGGACAAAGTTGCAAGTCTTCGCTGCTCACAAATTTTTCCCTCTCATTTTTATAACTTAAATATTTCTTAATATAAGTATTTATAATTCACAATAAGTTGTTTAATAAGCAACCGTTCTTATAAATTCCTTATTAATGAAAGATTTTTTTAGTATATTATTAAAAGAAAATCCCATAATGATTTGGTGAGACTTTCGACTTAAATTCAACGATTTAAACTGACTTGTCAAATGGGAATATATTATAAGAATAATTTAAATATAATAATTTGAAATATATAAAAATATTTATGAAATAAGAAAAATAGTAATTGGTTGAAGTAGATAAATTGGCTAGTTTAACCATTTCTTTTTTTCTCGTTCTGATCACTTTAAAATGGTATGACCGTCAATTAGGTTTTGAAATTAAAGCAGGTTTGGCTTGGTTTTAACGATAGTAAACTTTATATCTCTTACATATCTTTATTAATTACAATATAAATCTACGGATAAAATAATCTTTATATTAAAAAGTTTGAGTAAAACCTAGCAATTAAGTCCTCTTCATATATGTCAAACATATATATATATATATATATATATATATATATATATATATATATATATATATGGAAACACGCGAATTAATTTCATATAGTATTATTTTCAATGTTACTAAAACCGGCCTGATTATTGACCCGATCGAGGTACTGGGTCACTAGTTCAACCGCATGACCCGGTAATTATATGCAATTTTATAATTTATATTAAAAAATTATAAACATACTCAAATATTTTTAAAAAATGAAAAAAATTCAAATATTTTAATATAAAAAACACTACAAGAAAACTGGTATTTGGAGGTTGTTTATTCGAGGCGGTTTCACTTAAACCGCCTCCAATTGATACATAGAGGCGGTGTTGCCGGCTGTTTAATTAATTTGGGGCGGTTGACGTGAAACAGCCTCCAAATGTATATTAGAGGCGATTAAAATAACCGACTCCATTTACCATTCAGAAGCGGTTACATTGAAATCGCCTCTAATTGCTCCCTTTAGAGGCGGTTAAACCATGACCACCTCCAAATGTATATTAGACGCTGTTAAAATAACCGCCCCCATTGACCATTCAGAGGCGGTTGAGATATAATCGCCTATAAATGTAGCAATTAGAGACGATTTCAATGTAACCGCCTCTGAATGGTAAATGGAGGCGGTTATTTTAGCCGCCTCTAATATACAATTGGAGGCAGTTGCATGTCAACCGCCTCAAAATATACATTAAAGGTGGTTAAAATAACCACCTCCAAAGCATATTTAGAGGCGGTTCATGATCTATCAGACAGTGATATTCAAAGAGGAAAATCTCTTTGTTCAGTCGTTGGATCGTCCTCAAATTTGGTTAGTGTGTTCTGCTCTTGTAATACTTTAATCTAACCGTTCAGATTTTTAAGTTGAATTATCTGGTGTTATATATAAATTTCTAAAGATGACTGTTGCACATTGAAAAAAACTATCTCACCTTCACTTTGAAGTCTCATATTGGATGTCACTTGTTCCTCTTTCTCCATTCCCTTCTATATAACAACTCACACTAACACACACATATACAAAATTCAATAAGTTATTTATATTCAACTAATAACAATTATATTAATTTTTAAAAATAATTTTTTTAAAAAAAAAATTATATTAACTAATCACTTTCGAAAATTATATTAAAAATAAATATTTAAAAATAAAAATTTTATTAACTTTTAAAAGTAACAATTTTAATATTTAAAATTAAAAATTAAAAATTAATATAATTTTAATTATTTGGAGGTGGTTACACGTTATTTGGAGGCAGCTATATAATCGCCTCAGATTGTCTTTTGGAGGCGGAAATGAAGGCGGTTAAAATAACCGCCTCATATTATATTTTGTAGGCGGTTAAAATAACTGCCTCAGAATACGTTTTGAAGGCGGTTAGAATAACCACCTCAGATTGTCATGTAGAGGCGGTTATTCTAGCGATTTTTGAAAACTGACGTATTTTGCCTCGCGACGATGGTAAACGAGGCAGTTTATGAACCGCCGATCGAAGCATTTAGAGGCGGTTTGAACCGCCTCTAAATGCCAAAATAACCGCCTCTAAAAACCAATTTTCTTGTAGTGAAATAATAAATCCCATATTATTATCCAATAAAGGATCAAACTAAAATATAATGATCGTGACTCGGGGCTTTAGATTCAGAAAACGACATCTCTAATTATAAATCAAATCATAATTTTTTAGATAGTGCATAATTGAGATAATATTAGTGTTGTAGGTACATAATTTATGTAAGTCAATAAACAAAAAAATATTCAAATATATTCATTATGATTTTTTTTTTGAAAAAATAAATAATTTAATTTTTTTTTTTGGGACCGGGTCGGGTCATCGGTTAACCGACCGGGTCACCGGTTTTCATAAAAACCAGTCGGGTCGGACCGGGTCACACCGATTCTGATGCATGGCCGGTCTGTTGCTTCAACCGGACCAGTTATATGATCGGTTTACTAGTTCTCGGGTTGACCCGGCTGGGTCGGTCCGGTTTTAATAACACTGATTATTTCATCTTGACTAATGATTTCGATTTTTGAGTATGTAGTTGTATTAAAAATTTGGTAGAGAGAACTTTGTCACTTTTATGATCTTGAGTGACTCCATTAAATTAGTCGAATAATTGATAAATCAGTAAAAAATTTAAAAATAAAAATATTGAGTGTCAAGAATGAATTCAAGATACAAGACAACAACCTGCTACTTTAGCAAGAGAGTTGCATGCATTATCTTCTTAATTACTTGTGCTGAGGAGATTGAGAAATTTAATTGCCACAAAAATTTATTAAATGACCAAAATCACACATTAATCCTAATAAAAAAACCACAAGTGTTTACCAAAAAACAAAAAACCAAACGTAGAATTAAGTTATATATATATAAGGGCAGGGTATATTTATAAATTTTTTTGTTTACAAACTCTTACAAACTACACTAAGTATGACCGGTCATATTTTAATTATGCAGTGTACGACCGGTTGTACTTAGTGTAATTTATAAAAAAAATTTGTAAATGAATCCTATCTCATATATATAAGAGAAAAGTGCAAAGTGAAAATGTAAAAAATCAGTCGTCCAAATAACATTTTTGAAACAATTTTCGCGGGTGATTCTCTTTGACTAATGTCAGAGCATCGAGACTTGGGAATCTAAACATGGATCTCCCAATCTGTGGTTAAAAATCAGTGCTGTGGCCCCAATTCCAAGTTGTATTAGCAGTGGAGAGTGATTATAAAGCTTTTGAAGTTGAAAGGGAAGCTTTTCAGAGATAAATTCAGCTGGGGATATACGTGGGTGATAAGGATTCCAAATGTATCAGCATCACTACATGCTTATTTATGTTATAAATAAATAAAAAATTAAAAAAAAATATATGCTTCAAATTAATCTACAATAAAAACAACTATTGATGGCTCCAAGTATGAAATTCAGTGACCAATTGATGAGCCTGGTTATATTCCACTCATGAAGGTGAAGAGATAAGGAGTCCAAGTCTAAGGATATAAAGATGCTGTTCCTGGCATCACAACTTTCTTTAGCTGTCGCTTTCATACCATGTCAATGAAATAAGCCCGTTTGTAAACTGATGTTGCAATTTTCGGTTTACAGTATTTTGCACCCCAAACCATGGTTTAAGGGGTGTAAATCAAAATTATTGAATCGCAATAAATATCATGTATTGTTTGATATATTTTTTTTTGTATTATGTATCGTAAATTGTATCGAATTGTAAGATACAGAAACATAATAAAAAATAAATATTAAAAAATTTATTTAATTATTTTCTTTATTATTACAGATTTTTCAAATTAATTTTTAAATTTAAATCACAAATCAAATCTTTATGTTTCTTATATTAAAAATTAAAAAATTTAATTTATTTTCATATCGTGAGATATATGATATGTTTCCTATTCTATAATATAGTATCATATTATCTTATACAAATCACTTTTCGATACATCCCACAATATGTATTGTATCGTATATCGTACGATATCAATAACTATGGTGTAAACTAAGATTTAACTTATATTTGTTTGAAAAAATTAATTTTGAGTTATTTATGACAAGGTTTTAACATCAAAATTTTGGTTTGAGAAAAAACTGATTTTTTTTTTTTTTTAATTCTGTTTTGTCAACTGAAAACCAAAACATGCACGTACTCTCGTTTGCCCACAGTTTAAGATATGAGATTACATCATATACAGCTAGGCGTGTTTGTTTTGTTGTAATTTATGACAAAATAGCCATGCTGGCCTCTCATCGTGGTTCCAGCATATCTTAATCTCATATTAGAGTAAATTAACAAGTTAAAAAAAAAATTCATTAGTTAATATAGTCACCTTTCTCTGTATATAAAGAGAAAAAATAACAAGCAGGAACCAAAAGTTGAAGTAATTAGGCTATGAAAAAAATATATGAAAAACGAAAGTGACAAATCTTGTTGGCACAAACTGCTGATATATGCAGAATTGTACAAAAAAACCATGATGAATAATACGGACTAATTAATATTGGGAAATATTATTCTCATTTTACATGAGGTAGTTATCTCATTTTCTCTCACATCGAAAATCGCACCCCTTCTTTTTTCTTTTTCTTTTTTACTTTTTAATGGTGGACCCCACTTAAACTCTCTCTATAGCATGAGATAATACTCTCATATAACATAAGATTAATATTCCCCATTAATATTGGTAGGATCATTTTCTTGGAAGATTGCTGAGTAAGAAGGGAGGAAGGACAGGATATGGATTACAGCCACTTTCGTGCATTAACCACAAACACAAAGAGAAAACACCCCAAAGATAAAAAGGCACTTTTGTGCTTTTTCTGTCTGATCCATAGACAGCTCTATGGCCATTTTGGTGTGAAATTTTCAACATGGCTGCATGATACCTGCGTCCCGTGAACGTTTTAGTGTACAGCTGCTGGAACTGGACCCATGCTGTCCTCTATAACAGTACAAAATGAGACCTCCACAGTAGCACCTACAGTCTGAGTGCAGCACAGGAGAAAAAAATTATAATAGTAAGAAATCAATTCAACTCATAAGTTTAAATTTGTAATCGAAATTATATTAATAATTTTATATTTTTCTACCGTACAGAGAGCATATTCTGCTTGAAAGGTGGATAATATATAGGTCTAGCTTACCTATGCTATCAAACTCATGACCACTTATTCATATCGACTTTAATATTAGATTAAATATTATTTTCGGTCCTCAGCAAATTTTACGATGCCCGCTTTAGTCCCTAGCAAATAAAAAGGCTATTCGTGATCCCTAAGAAATTCAAAGTAGACCCATTTTAATCCTTTTGAGGGACTAATATGGGTATTTTTATTTTTTTTTGATAACATTAAGGGGCGAAGCCCCAAACAAAAACAAACAAACAACCAGAAACAAAAAATAACTATCCAGGGTTTATATCCCTACAAGAGGATATTCCCTGAAGATCGTGATCAAATAACTGAGCAAGGTGAAACGGCATAACTCTATGACTCCAGAATCCAGTATCTTTGTGAAGAGCAGACTTGGCTAACCAATCAGCACAGGAATTAGCTTCTCTTGGAATATGAGAAAGCGTTACCTCCCAATCCTGACCGATGAGTGCTTGTATCTTAGCCACTATACGAGGCTGACAAGCTGCATTGCAATCAGCAAGCAAGGAGAATACTTCAGAAGCATCTCCTTCTAGTTCCACCTTCTTAAATCCCAGTTGCCAAACCAATTCCAGACCTTTTAGAGTTCCCCAAAGCTCCGCCATTAAAGGAGTGCAAGCACCAATATGATACTCAAAGCCTCCCAACCAAGAGCCATCATCAGATCTGATAATCCCACCACAAGCAGCCACCTCAGTATTCCTTTCAACTGCCCCATCAATATTAATCTTCACCCAATTTAGCCTTGGAGGTTTCCATAAACTCATACGAGTTGGATGAATGCTAGTAGTAGCCATAGTCTTCCTACCCATGCAGTTACGAACTTCCTCTATATACATAGCAATTATGTGCGTTCCATGGGTTGGATGCTTGAAGTTAGTATCATGGACACTTTTTTTCCTCCATCCCCAAATGAACCAACAAGAGATAAAAAAGACATCACGCCAATCATCTGAACTACTTTGATTCCAAGCTTTTGAGATATTATTTTCAACCCAATCTCTAAGATCCAAGCTGTAGAATAAGCTTTGCCGATTAGCTGAAACCATAGAATTCCAAACACTTCTAGCATGCTTACAATCTCTTAGAACATGGAGATTTGTTTCCAACTCACCAGGACACATTTTACAATGACTAGATTCCCCACTCCATCTAGATGTGCAGTCTTTAGTAAGAAGGCGGCCATGCATTATGATCCACATACAAGATTTAACACGTTGAGGCCCATGCCATTTCCATATGGTAGTCCAAGAATTTTTCAACGGCATGAGAGGGAAACCAAGCATGTTATAATACGCGGTTTTAACTAAAGAGCAGCCAACCTTTTGATTTCTCCAAATAATGCGGTCATTTCCATCCAATGCGCTAGGAATGAGAGCAGCTTGGATCCTTGCAACAGCTTGATCATTGAGATATTGACGAATATAGGGAAAGTTCCATTGACCAGTATTGCTGTTCACGAAGGCACTAACAGGGAGATTCAACTCCAAACCAGTTGGAGTACGAGTAGCCAGAGAGGCAAGACACTCAGTTAAACCCAACCAATTGTCTGTCCAAAATAATGCATCATTACCGTCTCCAATCTCCCATTGCATTGCTTGAAGAAAAGATGGCCAAACACTACACAGATTTTTCCAGAAGTATGAGTCATATGCTTTATGATTTACTTCCCTCCGAAGATCCAAACCTCTCTTATATTTACTTGTTACAACTCGAACCCACAACGAATCGGGGAAGTAAGTATCGTCCATGCAAGCTTGTGAAAGAAAGCCATATTTTGGACACGAAGGTTAATCACCCCTAAGCCACCCATGCTCTTAGGCTTGCAAATATTATCCTATGCAACCAGATGAGATCTCCTTTGACCATTTTTATCACCCCAAATAAAGGCACGCTGCAACTTCTCTATTTCATCACAAATGGCTACAGGAAGCAGACTGTGTTGCATTTGAAATATAGGAGTTGCTGAAATAACGGAGTTGGAAAGTGTAATTCGACCGGCAAAAGATAAGACCTGGTTACTCCAACCAGATAACTTGTGCCTAATTCTTGCAACAACATCAGCATAATGGTCTTTGGTTACTCGACCATGTTTCATCATGGACCCAAGATATCTCCCTATATTGTGAGTTTGCTTGAAGCCACACACATTTGTGATATCATCTGCAATGTGAGCATCTGTATTTTTCGAGAAAAAAATACTAGATTTCAGAATACTAACCTTTAGGCCAGACATTGAACTAAAAGTCTCCAAGCAATCCACTATAACTTTGATTTGATCTAGAGAAGTAATTTTAATATGGGTATTTTTTAAATTTGTGAGGGACCACGATTTCAACTAAATCGGTCCATTTTGAATTTCTTAGGGACCACGAATAGTCTTTTCATTTGCTAGGGACTAGAGCAGACATCGTAAAATTTGCTAAGGACCAAAAAGAATATTTACTTGTAATATTATGTAAAAAAATCAATTCAATCCAAAAAATTAGGTTAGATTATTCATTTTATATTTTTCTAACAATTATATACAAACCTAACATAAATTGAGTTTTCACTATTGATTTAAACTCAAAAGCCTATACCTCTAGTCAATTTAGTGTTCAATCTCAATGGTTACTATGCTGCATAAGCACAAATAAAGGTTTTAGAGCAATTTTTTTGGGGGCACAATTTAGAACTAGTTGATATTCTAATTTAGATATTCTCAGTTCAATTTAGTGGTCATGTCAATTCCAGGACATTCTTCTATTCTTTATTTAAATTCGCCATAGTTATAATTAATGCCCCGAGATTTTAGTAATGGAAAGCATGCATGTGAAAAGGAATAAGAAGAGTGAGTGAAATTTACAGGATGCAATAACTTTCTCGGTTTAGGGAAAGTCGGCGTGAGTCATGACTTTAATTGTATTTCGTAGATTTGTTGTTTTTTTAAATACAACATTTCTTGAAGCTTAAGCATTAAACAAAGGGAATAAAACATCTCCTGTTAGTACAAAATTACTGATATCCTATAATAGGGACAAGATTGTGAGGTCCACTGTCTTTAAACAAAAAAATAAAATAAAATATCTCAGTTTTCGAACTCTTAACTGCAATCAATTCTCTCCTCCTGCAATAGAAAAAGTGATTTGCCCTTAAACAAATTTGCAAACTTATATAAATTACCTAAATAGTTCTAAGACTTATGACAATTTGTTCCACCATTATGCTCGGAAAGCAACAGCTAGCAAGAGCAACAAGTACATAACCTACCATTCACAGCCCTCAATTAGTATATAAAGGGTAGCAATGACAGTCTCTTCATTCTCATAGCTCTACCATAATAACATTGAATTTCCATTACTACTGTTGTCTTTTATTTATTATACATATATAGTGTTGCATAAATGGCTTCAAGCTCAGCTTGGACAACAAAGCAGAACAAAAAATTTGAGAATGCTTTGGCCATCTACGACAAGGACACCCCAGATCGGTGGCAGAACCTGGCCAGGGCGGTCGGAGAGAAGACGGTGGAGGAAGTGAAAAGGCATTATGAGATGCTCGTGGAAGATTTGAAGCAGATTGAGGAAGGTCATGTTCCCTTGCCCAATTACAGAAATGTTCCAACAATAGGAGGTAGCATCAAAGGTTACAGTTACATGGATGAAGAAAAAAGGTTACTACTTAATTCAATCCCTATTACCATTAACAACCTCGCTTTATAATTTAGACTCTTTCTGGTTATGTTCGGTTGCTCTGTTTAATTTACTCATACAGTCGCACGATACAACATGACCATTTTAACCTCATTTGATCGGTGTAATTGCTCTGTTTAATTAATGCGGCTTGAGTTTGATTAATTGTGTTTATTCATTGTAATGCAGGATGAAGTTTCTGAGCCTCAAGTGAAGTAGGGCAGCATCGGAGCCAGGGTGGGAACAAAAAGAGACATGTTAGTATAGTACCAATCATGTTAATTAAGTGAAGACCAAAATGCATGCACCAAACGCGTGGTCCTATAATAACAAAAATCAAATGTTTTTTGGTTCACTTTTTGTTTGTTTGTTTGTTTCTATCTATGTTAAGTATCAGTGTCGTGTAATCCTTATAAATGTAGAAATCAAATTATCTCAAGGACAAGTCAACCTTTTGATGGTAAAGCATGGCCATTAAGGATCAGTTTCTGTCATGTTCTTTTTTAATTTCTCTTTTGGATGGATATAAATGGTAGAGACTAAAGTTTCAATATCAGAAGAGATCATAGAGCACCTAACTAAGAGACCAAACTAAAAAACGGAGTGAGAGAGAGAGAGAGAGATAGAGTAACAGAAAAAAGATTAATTAAACAAAGTGGTTCATGTAAAATGGCAGTACATGTGTCTAACTCAGTCCACCGACCATAACTTGGATTCATCATTACTGTCCGGAAGGTTTGGAACCGTGAAACATCAGAACCTATGAAAAGGTTGACGAAATCAAAATACGCAACTTTTAGAATGCCAATGGGGGATGCAAGAAGAGTGCCCAATACATTATTAACAAATTTAATGCGATTTAGATTTTACTACAAATTATGAATATTAACGGATGAGAAAATTGATAAAATAGTTTTTAATCAATTCTTTGCAATGTGTCTATTCGCTTTAATAATAATAATAATAATAATAATAATAATTTATCCTATTCCTATGTAAGGTTAAATTTTGATCAATGATTATTAATTACATACTTTACATTTTCAAGCGAATTTTATAACTTTCAGGATATTGAGCTAACTCATATGTGAAGTCAGTGTTTTAAAACTCTGATCGATCCGAATTTTGGTAACCCGGTGCCCTTACCAATTTGAGCTGACCATTGGTCGGAATTGCATTAGGCCCAATCAAAACTAGGTAAATCGGCCCAGAATCGGGTTGGACCGGTGTCAAACTGATACTAGGATATTAGTCAACCCGATTTTGGCTTATTTGCGCAAAATATTTCACGCTTGCCAGCACTGCGGATCAAACCCAAGGTAGGAGGCTAAACACAAACAAGAGTTACCACCAGACCAATCCTACATATTGGTCATATTACTCTTAATTATATATATATACATAGTATTATATAAATTCAATTTAACCGGTTGAATCAGTGACTCACTAGTTGAACTAGTGACTCATTGACCCAGTACTCCGATCGGATCAATGATTGGTCAGTGTTTTAAAACATTGTGTGAAGTTCTCGTACTCATTCTAAATTTACAAACTTCTCGTACTAAAATAGGTGTATATCAATTAAACGCACTTGGTGGCTCACATTTCTCACTATAAAAGAATTATTACTTTTTTTTTAACATATCACTACAATAGAATTAGAATTTTGATTTAATCATTTTTTATTTAGCAGCGGATTAAACTATCGCTAAAAGAATTCAGTAGAGGTTTTCAAATCACTTTACAAATGTTGCCGCTATATCATCTCCAAGTGTTTGGACCTTTTGGGCGAGCTCTTAATGTACTATCAAGTATCACGGTCAAGGTTGGCTGGGTTGAGGCGTGTTCTTCCTTAATATTTGGTGGCTGAGCATGCAATGCATTTATTGATGCATGACTCAATGTCTGAATAACCATCCTGATAAATGTCACCCATCTCATTATTGAAGAAGATTCTAGAAGGAGGTGAAGAGACTCATCTCATCTATATAAAGAAATGGAAACTCTTTGTAAAAGGTTAGACTCGTAAGTTATACACTTGAGATTAGCTTGTGCGAGTATTCCGCTCGAGAGAAGTTTGAGTGAGTGACCTTTTAGAGAGAAATCTTATATACCACCATTGTAGGTGAAGTTTGATAGTGCACATCAAGTGTTACTAGGGAGCTTGAACTATTGTAATTCCATTATTTATATAATGAAAGATTATTTAGACTAGGTTTGGATTTTACTGCTTTGCATTAGGGAAGTTTTCCATGTTAGAAAGTGTTGTGTATCTTTCTTTTTTTGTCTCCATCTATGTTTTATGCATTTTTGTGCTTCTGGGCACAAGGCCAACCTATTGACTAATAGGCCAACCTCCAAGCGTCAAGCTATAGTGATTGACTTGACAACCTGTGTTTTTTGCTTCCATGTTGATTGAGGGATGCTGTCCCAACATTGGTATCAGAGCCAGGTTCGAAGGGTTATGAAGAGATGAGATGGAGACTGACAACATTTCTCACGACGAAGACATGTTTAAACTAATAGCTGACAGTTTCACATATTGGAGATCTATTATGGAAAATCACCTATTTTATAAAGATCTTCATGAGCCCATCTTAAGCACTAAAAGGCCAAAGGGTAAAAATAAAAAGGAATGAAAGTTCTTGAACAAAAAGATGATAGTCATGATCAGAAAATATATTAACAAGAGCTTGTTTGAGCATATGCCTTAGTTTACCAATGCTCATGAGTTGTAGATGAAGTTGGAGTCCATGATCCAGAAAAAGACTTCCAGAAATAAAGCACACCTTGCATGTCGATTTGTGAAGCTTGTATACAAGAACGACATGAGTATGATTGAGCACCTCAGCACATGCAAAAGTGTTGTAAATCAGGTGACCAAGGCGGAAATGAAAGTAGATGACGAGCCCCAAGCTAGCTTCATTCCAAATAAGCACATACAAGATAACGTAATAATAGTGCAAAAACTTATCCACTTAATGCATAAGATGAAAGGCAAAAAATATTTTATGGCCATTAAGCTGACCTGGAAAAGGCCTATTAAATTGAAACTTCCTCAAATAGACTATGATGGAGAATGAGGATGTAGTTACTTTCTGGTCATATTGAACTTATTATGGCTAGTGTCACAACTTTAACCTTATATATTCTATGGAATGAGGACAAAACAGAGGAATTTAGTCCATCTAGAGGTTTTTGCCAAGAGGATCCCCTATTTTCTTACCTTTTTGTCATAAGCATTGAGAAATTGTCCCATATATTTACTAGAGTAGTAAATGGAGCCCGACCTAAATGGTTTAGAATGGTCACCAAGTTGTCTGATCTTAACTTTACTAATTACCTTGTCCTCTTTGTTGAGCTAAGCAAGACCTATATAACCTAGTCCTATGCTTAAATTGTGTAGAAAGTTAGGGAAAAGTTAAACTCATTGAATAGTCAGGACTTCTCACGAGCTGTTCGAATCATTTTAGTATAATTTATCTTAGCTACGATTCCTTATTATATACAGCATGGAAAACATTCAATTACAATATACAAAGACATTGAGAGAATCCAACGAGCATTCATTTGGGGAGATACAACTCACAAACACGTGTGCCATCTCATCAACTGGGAGACGATTACATCTAAATCTATGGGAGGTCTTGTCTCAAAAAATTAATTGCTATGAATGATGCTTTTTTGGCCAAAATATTCTGAAAATTCCTTAACCATTCTCAAGCATTCTTGGTTAAAATTCTTAAAACTAAGTATGGAGGTCGTAGATAGAGTTCCATTTTTTTGTTGATAAAATTGGTGACTCTAGGCTAAGGAATCAACTTTAAAGAATATGGAAAAACCTTAAAGACTATCTAGGCTGGGAAGTTGGGAATGTTTTCAAGATTAACTTTTGGAGAGACAAATGGATACCCCATCAAACTCTCCTCAATGTTGCTAGTAATGCGGTCCCTCAACACTTAATTGATAAGAAGCTGCATGAACATGTCACTAAAGAGGGTTCTTGGGATTTATTGGCTTGCTCCCGATGGTTACCATAAAACATCATTCAGATTATTTGTAGTTCCCTGCCTTTCGACCCCCTGGATGGTCCTGACCAGCGTAGATGGATTTTGCCCTCAAAGCCTTTCTAGTCTGAAGCACAGATAGATAGGGAGATGAATGAGTAATAAAAGATAAGACAAGTTTCTTGCCACAACAGTCTATCATGACATAGTTCTTTGACAACTAGTCCATACCCAGAATAATTTCCAAGCTACTCATGGGCATACATACGAGATCCATAACATAATCTCGACCCTCGTATTTAAATGCAACATCTTTGCATATTTTAGAAGTAGAGCATTTCTCTCTGGTGACGATGGCCACCTTAATTGGAGGAGCAAACTTATACATGTGTAAGTTCAATCCAAATGCAATTTAACCAGAAATAAAGGAGTAACTAGCTCCTGAGTCAAACAAAACATTTAAATCATAATCATCGATATAAATCGTAACTTGCACCAAGTTAGGCATTTTATCCGCTTGCTGCTGATTCATAGCATATACTCGACTAGCGGTCTGAGATTCAACCATGGGTGGAGTAGTAGTATCTTGGCATATTTATAACAAATAACCTGACCCAAAGTACAAGGTCCTTTATGTTCCCTTCCGCAACCAGCATATTTTGGAATAACAGCTGGCCTGACTTAAGAGCTTCCCTGAGTACCCGTCTTCTTCAATTGATTAGAGGAATAACACCTATGGGATCTGGCTATCCCTCTGTTGCCCCGCGGTTACCTTAGGGTCTTAACATAGCAGCCAAAACAGGGTCTGACTGAGCATTGACATTATTTGCCTCAGGGTTGTTCTGGATCTCACCATGACACTGCACACGTTACACAAAGAAATGAGTTGATTAGCCCACACTCAGTGATCACACATGTAATAATCATCATAAAAACCTAAAACAACTATGATGCAATTCATACAACATAACTCATAATTAAGTTCCCTAAGAAACTGCTTTGATACCATAAAATGCAATAGCCCATTGTACACCGGTATATTATCATTATGTATGATATTAATCGCAGTTACAATAACAACATTTGAATTAAAATATGGCTAACCTTTTCATTTTTCTCTTTAAAACATAAATGTTTACTACATAAAACTTTTTCCATTATAAATCATTTTCGTATTTTCACAATTCAAAACTGTAATTGTAACTCAACTACAATGCAGAATAATTAAATCTAGCTTAATTATATTATACAGCCTTGGAGTCCCCATAAACAACATGGACTCTCCCTCGATGAATGCTGATAGTTAATTACAAGAGGTAATAACCTCCTACCAACATCATCCAAACAAAACGGATAACACTCCGCTTGTTTTTCGGATATCTAGGGATAATTCCCACCTAATATCTCAACTTGATAAACAGTACAATAAATACATACATTGTCTCAAACTATCTAATAGGCATAAAAGCCCTTCCATCAAATAAGTCCTTAATGTCCAATGTCCACAAAATACATCAATGAGGACTTAACTAATACAAAACATATGATCAAAGTTCTTTACATGTATAATGACCCTAACCTGTGGATTATGGAATTATGAAATGATTAAGGGTTCAATCATAATTAATGAGAATTAATTGGATTAAAAGTCTAATTAAATGAATTAAATCACCTTTGTTAAAAGTGTGATTAGTGTCAATTATGGGGTAAAAATGTGAGTAGACAAAGTTATTCGAAATTTAAAGATAAATTAACGAATATTCCCACACAAATATTCTAAGCCAGTATGAAAATTTCGAAAGAGAGTTAGGTTAACACGATATATAAGTTTATACCAACTTGGACAGTACAAATCACTTAAGTTGTGTTTCAAACACTCATTTCCTTTCTTCCTCGACCGAAAAAGTTCTCCTTCATTCCCATCTTCATTATGCTTCACTCAATCATCCAAGAAGCTAGAAAAAACACTAAACTACCTTCATCTTCCCCCACATCTTCTTGAGAAATAGTTAGAGTTGAAGAATTTGGAGAAGAAAACTCACCTTAGGATCTGCCATTTCAAACTTGGAGCTTAGGGAATGATTACAACTTTGTTGAATGCTTGGGTTGTCTTCCATTTGGTGGATTGGAACTCCCAAGGTAATTATCACAACTCTTCTCTTGTGTTTTGAGGAAATACCATGACCTAGGGTTATGAAATTAGGTTTTATTCATGATTTACAAGCTAATGGGTATATGTTTAGTATGTATGGATGATTTAGAATTATGATTAAGCAAAAAAGATAATAATTTCATGAAATATGTTAATTCTGGTCAAAATTTGGGTACTGTCAAAGATTTCCCTGAGTAAATCTCAAAGTTTCCCCGAGTAAAATGTTCATCAGCGATTTACCCGAGTAAATCTCCTGTTTTACCCACGTAAATGAACAACAACGAACCTAGCGTAGTAAAATTGAGATATTTTAGGCTAGGAAACTCCAAATTAAGTGAAGTTTGGGCATGTGTGAAGCTAACATGTAAGGCTACAACTTTATAAAATCTTAGAACCAGTGGATAAGTGGATTACTCTCAGTTTGAGTTTAAATTCATTTTCATGTTCCCAAAAGTTTGGTTTGAAGCTGTTGGCTTGCGACAGACGTATCTTGAGTTAAATAAATCCAATGGGGGCTTATAATATGTAGTTGGAAAGCTTAAGATATCTAATTTAATTTAGTAAAATATTTGAAATAAGTTGTGACGTTGAGAGAACTTGTGGTTGTAATCCCTTGGATACAAGGAGTACACTAGAGGACATCGCTTTGAGAGGTAAACTTTTGGTCCTTGGGATTAATCCATCGTTTGTTTCACCAGACTCTAAGGGAGGATGGTTCTTTGATATATGGTATATTATAAAATAGATTTGATATTATGAGGCATGTATATGTATGTATGTATGTGCGCCATAAGATGAGTTTCCTTATGCGTAGTATAAGACGAGTTTTCTTGTACTAGTATGTTGCAAGACGGGTTTCCTTGCGTAATGCATACATGTTGTATTCTCTAGCTAGTAGGATTTGTTATTGCACACTTGCATGATATACATATTCTGATGCATATATTATTTTATACTGTGATTATATATTGCGAAATCGGCAAGTATACCATTCGTTCCAAGTAATAAAGTGATAAGTAAAAATATCGTTCTCTCGAGGATTAATGCCCCAAAGACTAATTTTAACTATTCTCTTTTTAATTGGAAAATAAAATTGGTTTGATTGTGAAAGTGATTGGTTATTGTAATTTAAAAGAGAACAGAATTTTAAAAACAATAATATTTAAAAACATGCAAGAGTTATCCAGAATATCAAGAAAATATGAGTTATGGAAAATTGTAAAATGACTGTAGCTAGGATGCACTTCACCTCCGATCCTCCCTTATATTCCTATATTGTATTTTATAATGAGCTAATTTATTAGCTCAGATAATTCATTATTTCTCTATAAAATAGTTGACTCCTAATGGCTTAGTGATTTCAACCCTTTAACCCAATTAGAATCCTAGTGTCCTAGTAATTCCTCTTGAATTAAACATTAAGCAAATGAATTATAAGTCTGGAATCTATGTAACCCTATGTCTAGGTCATGCACAAATTGTTATTCTACCCTTGTCTAGATTAAAACCCCAATATGTCTATTGTGAGCCTTAACCCTCAAAGCCCTATAATTAGAGTGATCAGTTCTAATAAGGATATGGAAGAATTAACACATGTAGAACAAAACTAACTAAACTAATTAATTATAAAACTAATTTAAGACATATAAAGGATTCACATCGGGTCCGTGATCCCAACTACAAAAAGAAACTAGCCAGACATATCTGGCTTAAATAAATTAAAATAATAAAAATTGTTCATAAAAACAATAAAGAAGAAGATGAAGCGGAAGAATCAATGTCTTCGGTCTTCAACTTCGTTGGTATTCCTGATCTCCAGCGTGAACCTCCAAGAATTCTCACAATTCTCTCCAGCAAAAAATTCCTTTCTAAGGGTTCTTTGTCTCCCTTTTATAGACTTTTTCCTCTGATTCAAATCTTGATCATATCTCTTGATTTCAATCTCCTCCAGATACTTTCTGATTTAAGATTTAAAACTTTCATGTGCTTCCCGTGCTACTCAATTGGGTTTCTTTCTCGTCCTTTTTCCTACAAAAATATAAGAAAATTAGCAAAAATATACCTGATTAGGATTTATCATTTTAATAGTAATTATAGCCCTTTTCATTCAAGATTAATCAAGATTCTTTCTTTTTTTGGCTTAAAATCATATATATGCTAGAGGCATATCATTATACCTGAAGTGAACTTAGGGGTGGAGGATCCCTCCAAGGACCCGTAGTTTATTGAGATGATTATCTTTCCTCGTCTGGGGACATATTCTAGATACAGAAACTGATGGTGCTGAGGCATCACATGACATGAGGCCAGGGTAGAGTCATGATATGACATATGGACATAGACTAGTATTTTGATATATACATGACATGATGTATGATTTATTATCTTTTGAGATGTATATGCCATGTATTCTTTTAGAGAGCATTGGGGATGTCTATGTCAGATTGATAGTTTATGCATATTGTTAATGATGTATGCATAGGTCTATGTTACTTACCTAATTACATTTCTTTTGGTTGGTTGATGTAATCATGTAAGTAACACTATGGACATTATTTCGAGACCTATTATGTATGTGATAGCCTAAGCAACAGATTGCTGGCAATATGATTTATACATCTATGTATATTTGAGCCCAATGTGTCAGAATCCATTGACGGATTTTCGGTTAGACTAACAGACATAGTGTGTTATACTTGGATTATATTAAACTATCGATTAGGTACCTTTTTCTATATGGGATTAATCCCCAAAGCCTCCAAATACAAAGGAGATGGCGTCTGTTTTATTTTAAATAGAACCTGAGGTGTAAGAGAGTATCACACAATATTAATTGGATTAGAAATAATTGGTGAATTGCAATACATGAGGAAAAAGAAAAAGTTTATTCACATTTCATATTAGAACTAGTAGTGAATTTACAGCTGAGCTTCCGCATTTATTTACTTAAACATGATGCGTTTAATATCATATGCATGTTAATACATCGGGTGCACACGGGGTGTTACAACATGCATCGACAACATGAAAGATACAACATAACAATGATCATAGGCTAAGTCCCTTCATGCATTAACATAATATGTCATACTATAGTAATTCAAAATAGCATGTTGTAAACATAAACGATAAAATGCATAAATATCCACATCAACATATCATAGAGCTCTGTCTACATAGGCCTCCTACTATAGACGCTCTTGGATCATCAGTGCTTGTACCTGAAAGGGGGTTCCCAAAACATAGGGTGAGATAACATTTCAGTAAACTAGGGGTCCTTGGAGGTTCCTCCATCCCATAGTTCACTTCAGGCATACAGTATAAATAGAGTAATCAAAATAATGCAGTCTATGTCAATGCTATGCGTGTAAATATAAGTCCTACTGGCCAGAGAAGATATAATGTATGAATTACTCAACATTTTGCAACATACCAGTAATAAGAACTCATCCTATACCCGACATAAGGCATTAACCCTCATATGCCGCACACAATAACAAACGCCCATAACATGCATTATATCAATTCCAAATGCAAACACATAAACTATGTATAAAAACTACTACCCTTTTAGGGCATGGTGGAACAAAAAAAGGATTAACCCCAAGGTCTGAAAGCTTACCTCACAAAGCTTTACAACCAAGCTTACTTGCACTCCAAGAAAGCTAGGCACCTTATTCTAATTGTTGGTCTTCCAACACAACGTCCCTTAGCTCAAATCTAGAGTAGGAACCAACACAAACCAAAACTATATAGGTCATATTTCAAGTGTTACATACAAGGTTTTAACACTTTAATGATTCCTTAAATATCACATATGACATTCCAATCAGTCTAATGCATTTCATTTATGTCATAACCTTACTTAACATGTTTTCATGCCAATATATGCCAAACACAAGTCATAGCTAATTACTTTATAATTATCAAGTAGGACCATTTATTATCATATTCTCTTTAACCAAGCCAATGTCTTAATTTTCATACTCATTTGTACTTAAAATGACATAGTGTATACCCTCTAGGTATTAAATACCATTTCTCAAGCTTTCTAACAACAATTACCCTAAAAGGGTTAAGCCAAGCCTTTAGGGCATTCCACATTACCAAGTTTCACATAATCAACAATTTAGTGTACTTATCCATACCATGTTCAATAGGCATTCCATCAAACTACATGCTTCCAATGGTTATTATCTAGTCCATTTGCCATCAATTTATCCAATGGCTAGTACTTAGCATCAATGCTAACTTACACAACTTTAATTACTTATTTCTCAAGATATTGCCTAAAAGGTAACCTCAAGGTTCACTACAAGTTCACATGGTTCGAGTAACTCATTAATTGTTCTAATTATGTTAACTTAGATCATAAGTCACATACATCCCTTAAATGACACTAAAAACACATTTACACCTCATGTTTCCCTTCAATGGTCGAAGCCCACATAAAAGGGTCCATAGGATTTTTATGCTTTCCAATACCCATAATTTCATCTTTGCACATTTCCTTATCTAACTTACACCATTCATTAACAATGCAAAGCTATCATGCCTTCCACATCAATTTCCATACATATTGCCTAAAGGTTTCTTAAGCTATTTTCACATTCTTAAGCATTCAATAACCAACCAAATCATTCCATTACACATGATGACACTTAGGATACGTTCACCATTATTTGAAATAACTCAAAGAACAATTTAAACTTATTTTTACATGCAAAGGCCGAAACATATACATAGAGCAATCCTCACAATTTTCACAATATGGTAGGTGTTTCTTACCTTGAAATTGCTATGAATAATCTTAAATTGGTCTTTCAATCCTCAAGTAGCATAATTCATGACTCCAAGTACCAATTCCTCCTCTAGGTTGAAGTGCACGCATACGAAGTCGAACAATTTCCACGCTTCCAATACAACCTCAAGCTAGTATCCAATTCTAGACTAAACAACACATATAATCCATCAACAAACACCCCACTATTCATACATTTCAAATTTCAAAATTTTCCTCTTACATGTTCATGAAACCCTAGCTCAAAACTCAAGGGTTCAGCCGATTAAAATGGAGTTTCTTACCTCTAATAAATCTCAAGCACCCAAAAGATCAACTTCCAAGCTTTAAATCATTGAAAAACATCACTTTTTCTACATCATGAACAATACCACGAAAATAGAGAGTAGATGAAATCTTTTGATTCCAAACAACCCAAGGAGAATGAAGATCAAGGTTTTACTCCTAATACACTAGGCAATCACTTTCATGTTGATAGTTTATGGTTTTAATGGATAAAATAAAAAGAAGAAAAACTTGCACAATGATGGAGAGAGGCACGATTTTACCGTGGGGAGAAGGAGAAAGAGTAGGAAAGTGAAATAAAATAAAGGTTAAGTCACTTAAGTTAAGGCTTTTGTTGACTTTGACTTTTAAACTCTTATAATTTGTCATTTAATTCTTAGGTGTACACTAATTTATAACCTAATCTTCACAGTAATCCAACTTAAATAATATTATTTTTCATGACATTAAATCCCCTAAAGAATCATATTATTATATCATAATTGAGTTTAAGCCAATATTTGCATAATTTCAATTTGGTTCCTAAACTTTACCAAAATTATAATTTGACCCCAAATAATTCTCATAATTATTTTCTTGGTCCTAAATGACTTGTTTGGCATATATTTTATTTTTATAACAAGAATATCATTTATGAGTTTTCCGGTAAAATTGCACAATAGCATTTTACTTGGTAAAATTTACTATTCACATTTTCCCCAAAAAAATGTCCAAACTCACAAAATTATATTCTTAATTCAATTTTACCATTTTTTATCAACAAAATAATCTCTAATTATTTATTTTATTGGGTAAGTTATTATAGTATTCTTCGAGACATGACGAGAAAATGGCTTCAGGATTATACTTATACGATTGATACTTATTCAGTCATTACAACGAAGCTTCGAGGTGCCTTAAAAGGACTCCAATGTACTTGGAAAGGATAATGGAGGCACATTACATTTGAAAGTGATTTGTCAAACTTTATCACCATGCTCTCCTAAAAAGGTGGAGTAGCATGTGAGTCTAATCTAATGACTCACATTATGACATGGTTAAAGAAGGATCAGAGGATATATCTTACTCACATCTATAGAAAAAGAAATTATTGTGCAGATTGGTTCTCAAATTTTCTCTTGGTGACCTCTGTGGATTCAAAATTTATGTGGTTCACATATTTAGTTTCTGTTAGTAGTTTTCGCCGTATTAGGTCTTCTTGATATTTGTTTTTGTTGTTTCTTTGGGGTCTAGCCCCTTTTTCGTAAAAAAGTATTAACAACTATGAAATTATTATCGTATTTGATTTATATTGGAAAAGAACTATAAGATGCAAGGTAAAAAATATGTTGTTAAAATTTCACGTGAAAAATTATATCTTATTATCTATATGAATCTATTTATCTCATGTTGCATGAGATAATTATCTTATGTAACATGAGATAATTATATCCCTTAGCTGTATCATATAAAACATAGAAAAAACAAGTATTATGTTGGAGGAAAATTCTTAGGTCATGTCATATAGACAATCAATTGTGGGGGCCACTATTTTTAAAATAAAAATAAAAAGTAAAAAAATTGATGAGCTCACTTTTATGTGTGCGTAAAAAATTGATTATATCATGTGAAAGGATGAAAACATTACCCATCAAACATTTGTGTATCCCTCTATTGCTAATCATTAAATAATTGGGGTAGGATAATGCTCCATGGCTCACGAATTGGAAAACGTTGTCGTACTCAGCTGGAGTTACTTACCTTTACTATATAGAGAAAGAAAATTTACAACACTAAACACAAGGGTTCTAATTTCTAAACTGAATTTTAATTTGGGTCGTCCGCGTGCACTTTCTCAGTGTAGCTCTCGTTCCATTTTTCGTCTGTTCCCGCCATTCCTTTCGTTACTTCGAGTTAGAGCTTGCGATGGAAGCTTGCACTTCTTCGTACAAGGTAATGCTGCTTCCGATCTAGGGTTCCAATTCCATCATCCACGTCTCTTCTTCAATTTAATTACTCACATAAATCCCTTACTTCGTATCAATTAAAACAGCATTAGATTTGTGGTTACTGTTTGCTAGTTAGTCATTATCATTTTCGCAGTTAACTCGCGCTATTTGCAGATTATATTGGGTTCCTCCTCGGTCCCACGCCGCAAGATATTATCCGAAATGGGATACGAATTCACTATAATGGTACATATCTGACTATGCATGAAATTACTCTCTGTTTCATTTCACGTGTAGCTTTAATCTTTGTTGTGACATGTAGCCTGCAGATATTGATGAGAAGAGCATCCGAAAGGAAACTCCAGAAGAGTTAGTTATGGCTCTAGCCGAAGCCAAGGTTTGTGTTCTTTTTTTTTTTTTTGGTTCCGTAAATGGAATTACTGATACTGTTTAATTTTCTTATTGGTTGATGGTCTGTAGTAACTTTGTTTTCTGCTAACATATCAATTATCAAACCACGAAATTATGAAAGCTATTTTCTCATTACAGAAGAACCAGCAAAGCAATCTTGGTGCTAGTGCTGTACGAGATTAGATAATTGATATTTTGGCTGTAATTCTACCATAGAGTAGAGAAACCTTAAAATGATATGCTATAACTGCTTTCTGATGTCAACTGCTTTGGTGCTTTCTCTGTCTTGTTTCCCTTAATGGAAGTGTGTGTTAAGATCAATTCTCTTCTGATTTTGGATCTGAATTACGTGTCAGGCTAATGCCATTATATCCAAACTTCAAACTACCAGTAATCAAGAGAGGGTCGATGAACCAACTGTTGTAATTGCAGCGGACACAGTATGTTTTGTTTCCTTCTATTGTCATTGTTGAGCCATAGTTAAGTGTTTCTGGTTTAGGTTGGTTGTCACTTGTCACCCAGGCCATTTATTAATCGAGGATATACAGTTTTTTTTTTTGTAGAAGATGTAGTGTACTCGAGTTTGTCAATTACAAATCCAGCTTCTTCAGTCATTTCTTACGAAGAAGTGAAGAGATATGAACCTTTGCATAAGTATAGGACAATGCTGTCTTGGTGAGCTTTTGCTAGTTGCTATAAAAACTTCAGTTTTATCTTCTCCCCTCTTGTTTTCAGTTTTCATGCATATATCTGATGGAAACTATCAAAATTCCGTAGTGTCCTTAAGCCTCTGTCTTTCTAACATTTTGAATGAATATCGCAATGGTGTTCTTGAAAATTGAATGCAAAAGTTGAAGATTTATGCTGTTTATTTGTTGATATTTGGGTTGTGATACCATATGCTTCTATTTTGTTTAAGACATGTTTGTATTATTAAATACTTGCTTATTGTAAAATCATTTAAGAGCAATAGCTATGTATGAAGTTCTTGGGTATCAAGTTGCTAATAGTTTTTGACTGTCTCGTCAGACTTTTTTTCATGGATTTAGTTTGTGTCTTCCTCTGCTTGAAGCAATTACATGGTGATCTCATGATATTGTTCACGCTTTATAAAATATTACTGTTCTCTTGTAGTCGTGCGGCTGATACTTGATACTTACTTTAGCTGCTCTCAATTTTTTCCTTAGGCAGAAGCCATCTTAAAAAGGCTCCCTGTTGATGACTCCTTAAAGGATGCTGACCCAACATTATTAATTACTTCTGACCAAGTATACATCATACTTCTGATTATTTCTTTTCTAGTTTCTATTGTATCTCTTCTGCATATCACCATGCTTAAGAAACAACATCTGTGAGATTTTTTTTAAGGAAAAAGCAGAAAATTCAATAATGCTATCATTATACGTGG
Source organism: Gastrolobium bilobum (assembly GCF_033153095.1). Classification (NCBI taxonomy): domain Eukaryota; kingdom Viridiplantae; phylum Streptophyta; class Magnoliopsida; order Fabales; family Fabaceae; genus Gastrolobium; species Gastrolobium bilobum. Next base: position 48,993 of record NW_026900034.1, read on the forward strand.
TCTTTGTTTGCTTGCTTCCTATCAATCTCTCTCTCTCTCTTCCCACCTTCTGACTTGCTTCTTGTGGATGTTAATAGTGAAGTTTTGTCTTCATGGACTGTAATTGACTAGTGTTTATTAATAGCCTATAATATGTCCAGTGTTTAAACAAATTAATTGCTGGTATTAAGGAACCCTATATGACTTCCATTCTCTCAATGCCCAAACTTGCATGTTTGTGTTCGCTATCCTCATAAATAAATGGCCTTATGGTGACAAGACTAGCCTGTAACTGAATTCGTCAATTTTATTTTCTTCTGAGTCAAAGTTTAGTTATAGCTTACATTCATTATCAAATGATTTGGAGGTGGTGGTCTATGAAGGTGTGATTAGGGAAAAGCCATCTAGCAAAGAAGAAGCTCGACAATTCTTGAAAGGTCTGCTTAATGTTATATTCCTTTCATTTATCAACTTAAAAATAGTTTGCTCTCTCTCTTTCTCTCTCATACACACACAAACAGTGGTTATGTTGTGAACTTCCAACCATCTCCTATATATTTATATTTGATGAGTCTTTACACGATTTCAGATTATTCTGGAAGGCATGCAGCAACTGTGGGATCTGTACTAGTTACAAACCTCAAAACAGGATTGAGAAAAGGAGAATGGGATCGTGTGGAGGTATTATTTGCTCCTACCTTTTCTTGCACTCGGGTGATTATTGTTCAGTCTTTCTCCTATTTTATCTAACCAAAAGTCCAAAACTGTACACTATCCAATATGTGACGTCAGAAGGTAAAAATGTGCCTGCCAAAAAGAAAAAAAAAATAACACTTGGGGAAGTCATGCTTCATGACCATTACTTTCAACTGCTAATAATTTGCCGTAAAGGTAAAATGGTGACGTCAGAAGTGGTTCCAATTTATCTTATTTCAATTTAAAGATATATCCATCTTCAATTACTTGCTGTGAATGACCCTTTGTTGGGACAGCAGCTGACTTTTAATCTCATATACTTGTATTACCTACATGACATTTTAAATGAATCTAAGATAAGTTATGCACTCCGCCTTGTTCCTTTTTTGGGATAAACATTTGCAAGCGATTGGCTATTGTAAAAAGTCATCAGTAGTGAAACATGAAAAGGTGGTTCTGGGTTCTAGTCATTTGCTAAGCTGAGAAAGTTTTGCAGATGCAGCTATCAATTTTTTGACTGTTCTAAAAGATTGACAGGTACTGCATGCTAGATGACAATCACATTGATACCATTACTACCCTATATGAGAATTTAGTATCCTGCAATTCCTCTTTCCATAAGAATAATACTACTTGTGCATGAATCACCAATTACATCAAAAGTCAAAACAATTATTACCTTATGGGATATGTTTCCTGCTGATTCCTGTTTCCATGACAATTTTTCAAGCCTTCTATTATTACTCTTGATTATTCTGACCTTTCTCTGACAATTCTAATGAGAGGAACCTTTTACTTAGTTCAAACTGTGGACTTGTGGAACTTCAGTTTGTTGTTTCTTGGCACAGTGATGTTCATGGGCCACATATACATGTGCTCTCTCTCTCTCACATCCAATATGGGAATTGATTTTGTCTTGTGATGTTTTACAGATCTATTTCAATGAAATACCTGATGAAATCATTGAGAAGCTGGTATGTGTTGTTTCTTTTGATTGAATGTTTCATGGATGTTTCTTGTACAGGCAATGCTTATGGTAGGAACTCTCTTCAGTTGCTGAGTTGAGTAGTTGATATGCTTTTTATTCTTTTCTTCTTGTATAGGTTGATGAGGGAATTACTCTGAACGTTGCTGGGGGACTGATAATAGAGCATCCTTTGATATTTCCATTTGTCAAAGAAGTGGTTAGTTGACTCCTCTTTCATACTTAGAAATGTCAGTGCATGTCAATAATAGCCTTAGGAGACATGGTGCCTTGACCTTGGGGGACAAGGACGAGTCAGACCCATGGCTGAACTGTATTTCCCTGTCTGCACCCTAATAGTTTAGTTTATAGATGTTGCCATCCAATATCTGGTCTAATGAATGCTTCTGTTGGGCCTTACTGAGCAATTAGCTGTTCTTTATTTGAAATGGCAATTTTCCTTTCTTCATCACCTAGAACTTATTATTATTTTAAAAAAAGAATCTTTAATGGACTAAAGTTTAGCTAGTTCGAGACTGGTGATGGGAGCAAAAGCCTTGAAAATTGATTTAGAAATCTATAGACCATAGTTAGTTTAGCTTTGGATTTGTTTACCGCTCAAACTGAAGCAAAACCATTTTACATTTTTTCTAGTATGGTAAATTTGCATGTTTATTATACTGAAATCTTAATGAAACTGCTGTGTTTGCCTCAATTAATATTTCTAATCATTGGTATCAATGTGCTGATGGTCTGCACAAGTCTAGTGCAGGGGATATGGCTAGCTGGTTTCTTGCTGGGACAAGATTGTTGGCATTTTACTTCCTAGTTCCAATTGACGGTAGATGAATTCTAAGTGTTGGGTATATTTGCAGGTAGGGACAACCGATAGTGTGATGGGACTTCCCAAAAATCTGACTGAAAAACTCTTAAAGGAAGCGCTTTAGCTTGAGCTACCGACCTTGTGTGCTTAGTAATGGCTTCATTTGTGAGTCGAGACCTTTTCTCACCACATTAATCTAAACTAAATGCCGTCTCTTCTGGTAAAAGTTATGTTTCTGCTGGGATGTACTATGTGCCAGTTATGACTAAACTTTTAATTGGGTATTCTGATTAAGTTGATGAACTTGCCCATATTTTATTAGTAACGTGATGCTGTATTTTGTCTACTCTTTGGTTTATTAGAAAAAGAATCACATGACGAAATGATTTAATTCAGATTCAGATATACCGGGAAACACAAGAATAGTCGGGTGGTTGGAAGTATTATTATACTGAAATTAAGGACATCATGGACGGTTTGATTCTAATTTTTTTCTCCTCGGGCACTTCTGGCTGCATAATTATTAATTAATAAGTTATGTCACCAACTGCAATGCATGGTTGAATTTATTGAAAAATCCAACGACGGCATATGGATAAACCAAGACTTTGATGATTTTGGGTTCTAAATTCTAATCATGCTCCCGTTTGAATTAGTTGAATTCGTTTTTGTCTATATGAATTATGAAGGTCGTCTGCATACATTCTCAATGGCTACATCTGCGGGTTGTCGGTATTTCATTGGATTGAGTCGATTGACTATTTAAGCAGAGCTTGTTTGTTATCAAGAATTCTCCATATTTCAATGAGGTGACCTGTATTCCATTTTCTGCGCTTCAACAATTCTTCTTGGATTTACTATATTACTCATTTGCCTTTCAATCCCAATCAATTTGTGATAAAATAAACTCTTTTATATTTTTTACAATTTTTACGTGGATTTTTTATTTTATTTTAAATATGATTTAAACTTTAAACAAGTCCATAAAGAGTTTATGAAAATAAATATATGTCCAAATATTATGTTCTTTAACATAAAAAGTGTACAGTGTCTAATGTCTAATGGAAGGACAAGGACTTGATAAATTTTGTTATAATATATTTATACAAAGGGTAAAAGATTGTTTCTGTCAAAGGGAGACGAGTTATTTTCGGTGGGATCAAAATGATGTCATTTTGAAATGGAAATGAAGGTATTTTTGTAATTATAAGATATTCTAGGGTTATATTAGTTTTTATTCTTATAATTTTTTAATCTTATAACTTTAAAACAACGTCTTTTGAGTTTATCGGAGATAATTATATCTTTAGTGACTGTAAAAATATTTTTCCCTTATACAAAATATGTGTCAGCATGAATTTTTTTTAATAAAAATGACCAAAAAAAACGTGGTTCATATAATAATTTGGTAGTAGTTGTTGAATATGACATGAATGACGTAGTGCATATATAATCGATTAAAAAAATGGATTTGTTTTCTGAATCGACAAATTCTTTTTCATTTTCTGGCCATTTGATTTGAATCAACAATTACTGCTCTCCAGAGTTTTCCTTTCTTACATCATGCTAACCAACGTTTTCCAAGTCCGAATTTTGAATTCTAAGCATATGATGTTTTTATCTCCAAAAAAAAAAAAAAAAGATATGATGTTTTTTTTTTGATAAACCAAAGTGTTCTTTAGGGAGGCAATCCTACTCCAGGTAGCTCAGAATTAATGCTTAAAATTCCTTTCAAAAATATATCGAACACATACTTTCATCTCTACTTGCTTAATTTTTATGCAGCAACTGAATTATAGTTTTTTTTTTTTTTTGTTTCCCTTGGCTAATAGAAAATATCATGGCCTGATATTTTTCTCAATCTCTATGACATAATATTATCACTTTGTCTACCTATTCTTTTCAGAATGCATTATCAGTTTTTTCCTCCCTTCTTTTTTCAAAAAGGAATTATAATATTGGATATAGGAGTGTTTATTTTTAGATTAAAAGCAGAAAAAAGAAGAAGAAAAGATACTGCGTCAGCATCTACGCGAGCAGAGAGGCGCATATTCGATGCTCACCTTCCCAAGATGATTACAATCCCATTAGCCGCTCTCATTTCCCAGAACCGTTAATTAACCGCTCTAATAACAGTACACTTAAGCCATACGTATCTTCTCTACTCCGTTTCTCTGTTCTTTTGTATGATTTTTCTCCATCTAATCTTCTATCTCTATCTCCTCTTCCTCCCCTACCCTTCCCGCTTGCAATTAATTTATTAATAAAAAAAATACAATTACCCGCAAAAACCGCGCTTCCATATTTATCTTCTCCCTATTTATTCGTCTAGTTGTTTCGCCCACTACATTCACTCCCTCACTCACTCACATTCCGAAGATGACACTAACCACCGGTGACGCCGTCGGGGTTCAGATCCAGCACCAGCAGCAAAACACTCGAATTGTGCTACCAGATTTCCTCCAGAGCGTGAACCTCAAGTACGTCAAATTAGGTTACCACTACTTAATCTCCAATCTTTTAACCCTATGTTTAGTCCCCTTGATGATCATCACGTTAATCCAAGTCTCCCAAACCACAGACCTCGATCATCTCCCCCACTTATGGCAGCACCTCCAATACAACCTCCTCACCATCCTCATATGCTCCGCTTTCTTAGTCTTCGGCCTCACCCTCTACGCAATCACCCGCCCCCGCACCGTTTACCTCGTCGATTTCTCCTGTTTCCGCCCCGCCGATCACCTCAAAGCCCCCTTCCATAGCTTCATGGAGCACTCCCGCCTCACCGGGGACTTCGAGCTTTCCTCCCTCGAGTTCCAGCGCAAAATACTCGAGCGCTCGGGACTCGGGGAGGAAACCTACGTCCCTGAGGCCATGCATTTCATCCCGCCGCGGCCGTCTATCGCCGCGGCGAGAGCTGAGGCCGAACAGGTTATGTTTGGTGCCTTGGATAATCTATTCCTTAATACCGCTCTTAAGCCAAAGGATATTGGTATTCTTGTAGTGAATTGCAGTTTGTTTAACCCCACGCCTTCACTCTCCGCTATGATTGTTAACAAGTACAAATTGAGGGGTAACATTAGGAGTTTTAATTTAGGGGGAATGGGATGCAGTGCTGGGGTTATTGCTGTTGATCTTGCCAAGGACCTTTTGCAGGTTCATAGGAACACTTATGCTGTTGTTGTTAGCACTGAGAACATTACTCAGAATTGTTACTTTGGGAATAAGAAATCCATGCTCATACCGAATTGCTTGTTTCGTGTTGGGTGTTCAGCTTTGCTGCTCTCTAACAAGTCTGTGGATAGAAGGAGGGCAAAGTATAGGCTTGTTCATGTCGTGAGGACTCATCGCGGTGCTGATGATAAGGCTTTTCGATGTGTTTATCAGGAACAGGATGACGCTGGGAAGACTGGTGTTTCGTTGTCTAAAGATTTGATGGCAATAGCCGGTGGAGCACTTAAGACCAACATCACCACCCTTGGCCCTTTGGTGCTACCAATTAGTGAGCAGCTTCTGTTTTTTGTTACTTTGCTCATGAAGAAATTGTTCAAGGCTGATGTGAAGCCTTACATACCAGATTTTAAGCTCGCGTTCGATCATTTCTGCATACATGCCGGTGGAAGGGCGGTAATTGATGAGTTGGAGAAGAATCTCCAGCTGCTTCCTGTGCATGTAGAGGCTTCTAGGATGACCCTTCACCGTTTTGGGAACACTTCGTCTAGCTCCATTTGGTATGAATTGGCCTATATAGAAGCCAAAGGAAGGATGCGAAAGGGCAACAGGATTTGGCAAATTGCATTTGGAAGTGGTTTTAAATGTAACAGTGCAGTCTGGGAGGCACTTCGTAATGTGAGGCCATCCCCTAATGGACCCTGGGAAGATTGCATTGATAAGTATCCTGTGGAAATAGTCACATAGCTCAGTAACATATTAGTTAGAATTGAATTCAGGGTACCCTTCATTTGTATCCACCATCTGTCTCTCTGTTGTAGATGATATCTTCATAGTGTAATTCATTGGTTATTTTGTGTTTGATGATTGTGGCTTTCCATTTAGTCAAATTCAGGTGTCTGGAATAATATGATGCGAGGAATTCCTGAATTGGTTTTATTTACTGTTAATGCTCTTTAAGGATTTTTTTTTCAGCTGTAAAACATTGTGTTTCTCGCTGTGTACAATTTACAAGTGCATTATACTCTTCTGTAAACTTCTAGTCGACTCGCTTCGTAAGTCTCATTCCTGCTTTTTCAGAAGGTTTTTCCCATCTTAAAAATGTGCAATGCTTGTTAAGTAATTACTCATTTCTTCCTTTTCTCTAATTTGTTAGTTGATGTTGCACTTTGCACAACACTTTGCTCGAACATTTTGGCGAAATCAGTTTATGTTGCCGCACCAAAGATTCAAGTGCTTAAATATCTTATTTAAATCAAAGTTGAGGTATACTTCTCTGTCACACGAGTCCTTTTGATCTCTACCACCACTTCATATTAATCACAGATTTATTACTAAACAGGTATGACGGAATAAAGCTATTAGTAAGCGTATTCAATTTGTAAACTGAACCAACAGTCTGATCAATTTGTTTGATAAAGTGTTTACATGATAGGACTTGATTTTAAAACGTCAAATGATACTCTCACTTTCTATAAGCTATAGAAGTATACTGAAAGAGAAAATAAAACAAAAGCTGCTGGAGAAAAAACTTCATCTGAAAGACAATTGGATTTCTTCTAGAGTTTTCCCCTTTGTTTCAGGGACCCAAATGGAAACAAATCCTACGGTCAAAGCGCATACTACTGTATAAATGGTGAAGGTTCCTGAGAAGAAGAGAGGTAGGTTCTGGTTAACAAAAGTATTTAATAACAAAAGTATTTAGAGGAAAATACAGGCAATGCATACAAACCTCCAGAGCTCCAGTCCAAGAGCAAATTTGCTGTCAATGTAACCAACCACGAAAAGAACCAATTGGCAAGTGTTGCAACACTTCCAGCAAGGCTTTTAATGTTAATCGGAAGAATCTATGATGCAATATTCAACACTTCAGTTTTCACTTCAAATGGAACCAACAACGCAGGCTATAATTTTATTTCAACAACTGATGTCTTACATGCAAATACAGTTAGATATCCATACAATCAGTTCTCTTTCCTAAAATACATGATCTGCAAAGAGTGTTGTGATTTGTGCAGTATTTATGCATCTTAAAAATGGTAACCCATCAGATCCTGGGATTCCCGTACTGAAGTACAAGTAAACTTTGGACTTTCAGCACTTTAAAACAAACACTAAAATGGAAGTTTCTTTGTTTTTCTTTTGGGTGCCAAAGAAAAATGTAGTTCGTTTTTGGGTTGTCAGAGATTCTAACTCCATTACTCCTACATGTATAATTTATAAGAACCAGCTAGAAATGTAGCTTTTTGGGAAGGGGCAGGGGAGTTAAAGGTGAGTAAATCCAACAAAATAGAATAATCATGCATATTATTATTGCAGCATATTTCAGTACGTTGAACAAGAGCCTAAAAGGAAAATCACAAAATATGGTACCTCAGACATTATAATCCATGGCATAGCTCCCATTCCCAAAGAGAATGCAATAACCATGGCCTGAAAGAATTGGAAGTTTAAAATAAAATACTTATGGAAACAAGCAATGAAAAACTTTATTAGTATAATGAAATTGCATGTATTCACATACCACAACTCCAGCCACCGACAATAGGCTCAATATACCATATAAAGAAGAATTCTCTGACACATAACCCTGGGAGCAAATTTAAGACAAATTTAACCATCTAAAAAAAATGAAAAACACAAAGAACAGCAAGCAAATTGTTCATAGGGGCTGTGATACCCATTTCTGAACACACACTTTCGTGCACATACAGGCATCATGCATGTAATAAATAATGTATAGTATGCTGTGTGGATAGAAACAAAATCAAAAATATTATTACCTTCAGGTAGAATGCGATTGCAACAACTAAGAGACTAAAAGTCATTCCAGCTGAAGAGACCTGCAATGGGAGATCTGACTATTCTCTTTCTAATCCTCCAAAGAAATAGTCACGTGTAATTAAACATGATAGAAAAGTTCAGACTCACAATAAGTAGAAGCCGCCGACCAGATTTGTCTGCCAACCACAAAGTTAGACTGGTGGCAAGAACCTGGATGACATGTGTATATTTTTCAGATATTAATTTGAGAATATTGGACATAAAAAAATGGGAATATTACAAGTTTCCTTCAGCTGAACCTGAACTGCACCAACTCCAAATGTAGCTACATCACTCGAACTAATTCCTGTTTAATATAAATATATGTAGAAATGATAAGAATAAAGAAGAAATTTGTATATAACAGAATGATAACTGAAACACAAGCCAATCTAAAAACTATGCCTTTTCCTTTTGTAAGATCAACATCAATAACTTACATGAGAATATCAACTCTAGTCAAAATGTTTCATGATTCTCTAACATTGCTCCTAGTACATTACTTTAGAATACTTTTATAGCATACCAGCATTTTGGACAGAGTGTTATTGAAAGTCATACAAACATGAGATAACACAACAACCATTAGTTCAATAGTCCGTTCCCCTTAACCAGAGATCTCGAGATCGAGTCTTGAAAATGAAGAAAATGGTGTTGGGAGAGCCGTTCCCAAAATGGGTCTGACAATGCTCGAATTGGATTAAACAGACTTGGATACCAAAAAAATAAAAAATAGATATCAACTCTAGCCCAAATGTTTCATGATTCTCTAATATTGCTCTAGTAGATTGCTTTAGAACATTTATAAGAAATCAGTATAGCATACCAGCATTTTGAAAGATGGTACTGGAATAAAAAAGAACACCATTAATTCCAGAAAGCTGTTGCAAGATAAGCAGTCCGATTCCAATCTACAGGATATGAGTTAGTAAAAACTGGTTAGTCTCTGATGGTCATTGTTGCGAAGATGGTTTGAAACTAATGTTTCTAGACAAATAAGAAATACCATTAAGGGAAGCCAATATCTTCTTTGTCTGAGTTCTGAAAATCGAATTGTAGTTCTTCTGTTTGTCGATGCAGAAGCCCTCTGAATAAAATGACTTATCCCACTTTAAAAGTCAATTTTATGACACCATAAATGGTACTAAAAATATTTGACATCAGGAATCATGAGGGTCATTCAATACAACAAAATAGATGAATGCTTATTACCTTAATTTCATTCACTTGGACAGAAATATTAGTATCAAAACCTCAAAGCGAGTGCTAATTACCTTAATATCATTCATTTCGACAGAAATATCAGTATCAAACCCACGGAGCACTTGCAAGGAAGTTTCAGATTCTTCTGTCATGCCCATTTTTGCCTGTATTCAGCAAACCAAGTTCACTTTTAGAAACTATCATCGCATATTTGACGATACTTAAGAACACTGATTCACAAAGCTTACCAGCCATCTAGGAGATTCGGGAATGAAAAATAGACCAGGTATCAATAACGTACATGGTAAAATTCCTGCATGAGTAAGGGCTAAAGTTGCTTAATTTAAATTTTCTTAGTTAACATACAAGTCTTCATTATGTAGTAATGCTGGAATAAAATGTCTTTTCCCTTTAGGGAACAAATGTAATTATTTAGTTGATCTGAGGCACATTCTGATTGTGATTTAACCCACAACTGGGTTAACCAAAAATCCCCAAATTTAATGTATGACATTTGATAGATACAAGAAACATAAATCCATCAATTTGAAGGCAAGGGGTCATTTAACAATTCCCTAAGTTTTATAGGGTTATTACCTAGAACTGCAAGGATTCTCCATTGAACAAAAAGCCCCAGCAGATAAGCCAGCATAATTCCAATGGTGACAGAGAGCTATGCGGAATAGAAAGAATAAAAAGTTTACAAATCTAAGAAGTGTTAATTAAACTTTTAATTAACACTAACTCTTAGTGGTATCAACCAACCTGGTTAACTGAAACCAAACCTCCCCTCAAGTTTTGAGGCGATATCTCAGCTATATATACCGGAACCTATGAATTTGAACACTTAAAAATTGTGTCTCACATAACTTAATCCCACACAAGCAAAAGTGAAACAAAAAACAAAAAAAGATTTTAAAATTACAGTGTAAGATATTATTCCCACGCCAAACCCTTCCAACAACCTTCCCATATAGAGAAAAGAAGAATCCTGAAAGATGAAGAAAATGTTAAGAAGAGAAGCTGAGTACTGAAAATTTATTTATCTTTGGATGGACAAAATAAATGGGGGAAAATGAAATAATCCAAACTTACTTTAGCAAATGAGATGAGAAGCCAACCAATAATATTTGGAATAGATGCAATAACCAAAGACTGCAATTTAAGAGTGGCCGTTGACCTTTGAGTTAGCCTTAGTCCTTAACCATCAAAAATTGAATTGAAAAGAAAAAATAAAAAGAAAATAAAAAATGGTTACCCCTTTGCGCCCTATATACTCAGCAATTTGGCCACTAGCTATTGCTCCAACCATGGCACCCACATTGGACAAAGAACCAAACAAAGAGAACTGGCCATTAAAAAGAAACCAAACAATGAAGCTACAAAACAGAACAAGATGAAACCAAATCAACATAGACATAGACTCATTCTCATTGATGATTCAAATCACACACCTCAGAAACTGAGAGGCCTAGATCAGTGATTATAGCAGATTGGGTAGGTGATGTATAACCCGCCTGCCAGAAATGATCAAAATTATAATGAAAGAAAAAAAAAAAAAAATAATAATAAGAAGAAGAAGAAGAAGAAGAAGATTGTTACGGTAAAGCCAAACTGAATAGGACCCAAAGCAACAATGAGAACACAAGCAAAGACAGAGATAGAGGAGTCACGAATGGCTTGTGTGGATCCAAACAAACTGGATTGTCTTCCACTCATACGATACCAGCTTCCTGTATGAAGAAATGGCTTCTTTAGATCCCTTCCCTCTTCATTCTCTTCCCTGAAACTCATCTTTGTTAAGATCTTTCTTCACTTGATGAAGACACCTGCTATAGAGCTACAGAACAAGCGAGTGAATGAAGTAATATTATGAATGAATAGGTTACTATGATGTTTGAGTAATACACTATTGAGGTACACGAGATACAGAGATCACAGCAAGTGCTTGTAAGAAAAATATTACTGTCTACTATTTAACGTGGCTACACGTCAGTAATTCGTCATCGTCTCTATCTTCTGTTTCACATTCAAATTAGTCAGAAAAAATCCGCATATTTTAATTACGAGGCAGGATACTTTGATATTGGTGTCAAATTTTAATTTTGACATCTTATTTTAGAGTCGTTAGATCAAAAAAATCAATGACTCTGATTTGTAAGCATATGATATCATTGATCTTTTTTGATCTAACTGCTCTGAGATGAGGTGTCAAAATTAAAATTTGACACCGATATCAAAAGATCTACCTTTTTAATTATTCAATTTTCAGATATATATTTTGACTTGTTCTTCAACTTATTTGTCTATTATTATTGTTCGATTTTCAGTTTACTTTTTCTTCAAGAGACACAGTAACGAATGCAAAGTCAGTGAATAATTGCAATTAACTAATCGATTTAGGATACAATTAACCGAACACCATTCCTTTTTTTGTTTTTGTTTTTTTGGCTCAAAATTTAATTGGAGTAAATAATCTCACATGTGATTTATCGTTATCATGTTGTGGGAGGGGATATAATCGTTAGTAGACAAATCAGCGATAATGAAAAAAAAGAGAGTAAAAATAACCCTTAATTTACCTATAAATGATAAAATCATCTCTCATAAAATAATCATATTCAATTACACATTAGAAAATTCATTTTCAAAATTAATCGTTGGTTTAAGGGTTTGTGTTGAATATCTGGTGCCACCCGTCTCTTCTTTCTTTTCTCATCTTTATTGTATTTGGATTTGGATCTTTCTTGTGAAGAAATGATCATATAGTCATATTATTTGATCATAATTATTCATTTAAAAAATTATATATTTTTCTCTCCTTTATCTCATAATAAATGAATGGTGACCACATGATTACTTTTTCACATTATCTCATAATAAATCTAGATCCATTGTATTTTGAGACATCGACGAATGTGAACTAAAAAAATAATTATAAAATATTTGAAATAAAATAAACTAATCCAAATACATACTAATTATCAATTATCGGAAATTACAAAAAAAAAAAAAAAAAAAATTGTAGTTACCATTGAAATACGTACTCATCCTTTCATGCCAAGCATTTATTAAGACATGTACAGCAAAAAGCAAAAGGGTCCCGATCTATGGGAGATTTTAATAACAAGTTAGGTGACGAATAATATCACATCGACTCCTTTCTGTCCCAACTTTATTTTCATTTCTCCAAGTTGGGATAAATCAATTCAACACGTGATCTTAGACTCTAATTAATTTATGTGAGATCAATTTAAAAAAATCATATTTCTACGCCCCAGTTATTTTTAAACACAAGTTGTCAGCTCACGCCCAACCCATTTGTAACTATTATTTATTGAGAAATGCTTTAGCTTTAGCATTTTGAATATTCAGATTCGCTTATCGAGATATTAACATTGGATAATCCAAACAAATAAAGCGTTAAATATTTTTCATTTTATATGAGATAAATTTATTTTCTATATACATATATAATTATGTAGGGTCTATTGCGAGGAGAAAAGATAAAAAAATAAAAATAAAACATTAACCCTGGATATTGTTATGTTTATATAAAAGTTAAATTTATTTTCTAAAACATAAATAATAATAAACCCAAAAATAAACTGAATAATAAACAGCATGATTATCGTTTTCTTTGCCTCCCTAAAGAAGTAACCTTTTTATTTTATGAAAATCGATCAATTGGTAGCGATGGTCAATTACATAATTGTTGTGGGTCTAGGAGATGACCTTCCATTATCATATCCACAAAGCTGTTTTGAAAGATTTAACATCTGAAAATATTTAACATGAGATGCTACATATTTAAAGGTTTGCTTAAAATATTTATAATTTTAATATATGGCATGTCTCACGCGTCTTATTATTATTATTTTTTTTTTTTTTGGGTACATTGTCTTATTTTTTTAAAAACGTGTGACGCATATATGTATATTTTTGGAAATACGTAGAGATATCTAGGCTAAATAGTAAATACATATGCTACTGCATAGCATAACAAATATACAGGCTAACAATCAAGTTTGTATCTAAAAGCAAATATATATAAGACTTAGGATACTTTGATATCAGTGTCAAATTTAAAATTTGATATCTCATCTGATAGCTGTTAGCAGTGGCGTAGCCACTCCTATACCAGCAGGTGCCTTGGCACCTGCTTGGTTTTAAAAAAATTTACTTGTTATATATAAATATATAATTAATTATAATTAATTAAGATTAAATTTGTAATTTGGTACCACCTAAATAAATATAATTATATTTATGTTTTTCAATCAGAAAAATAAAACTCAATACCCAAACCCTTTTACCTAACCCATCAATTAAAATTACTTTCAAAGTCTTAATTTGTGACTTACAACTGCAATCATAATAAAGGCTCAAATTATTTCCAAAGAAGAGATACTACTTACTTAAAATAATTCGTAGTGAAGGTTCAAATTACTCTCAAAGAAGAGATGCTACTGCAGCTTATAAGATGATCACTTCCTTTAAATTTATTTTTAATTTATTTTTGATGAAAGAGATAATGAGCATCACTGAAATTCTTTTTCAAGCATTACACTCAAGATATATTGAATGATATACAATTAGTTTCAAGTACAAAGTAACTTATTCAAGAATTACGAGATACTATCCTTGCAGATTTTGTCAGTTTAAAAGAGCGTCGTTTACAATTTTAGGTATACATTTTTCTATTATATTTAAAATTATTTATTAAATGTTATGAAGCATATATTTATTATATTTGTGTGTTTTCATATCCTTAGGACAATACTTGGTCCATTACTTATTGGGATAGGTTATTCTACCTACCATTTTTTTCTGCCTACCTTTGCTTACCACTCTTTAATACCATTGGATCAGAATCTCAGTTACATTTATTATTTCTTTCTCTTATTAAGATTCTGATTTAACGATGTTGGAGAGTGATAGGCAAAGCTAGACGAAAAAAATAGTAGATAAAATAACATATCCTCTACTTATTATGCTGTGAGAGGAAAGTGAAATTCTTATGTTTAAAATGCTTATCGAAAAGGTTAGTGCCTTTTTATATGTTTGCTTTGATATATAATCATTGATAATTGTTCATTTGAACTTTCAATGTTACGTGATATTATTTAATACATAATTTAGATAACTATGTTAGAATTTATAGTAAATTTTTTTCCTGATTAGTTTGTGTAATTATAATAAATATTTTAATAATTTAATATGTCTAAAATTTTTGGCACCACCTAAAATTTTGGTGTGGCTCCGCCACTGGCTGTTAGATAAAAAAATATCAATAGTGTCACAAGCTTACAAATCAGAGTCGTTGATCTTTTTTTATCTAACGGCTCTCAGATGAAGTGTTAAATTTGACACTGGTGTCAAAAGATCCAACCTCTATATAAAATAAGGGGAATGTTATATTTACAAATTTTTTGTTTACAAACTACACTAAGTATAATCCGTTATACATCAATCAAGAGTATATGACCGATCATACTTAATATAATTTATAACAAAAATTTGTAAACACATCAAACAAATAGGGCCAACACATCTCAACTTTAAACAAAGTAGAGTAAAGAGTCTAAAGACTAATAAAAGTCTCCACCAAAAAAAGTATGAAAAGACTAATAATAGCAACAATTTGCGCACAGCTTTGAGTAGACACCGTCAAATAGGGTGGAAGTTAATTTGGATTGTTCGATGGGAGAATTTCTGATATATTCAAAGCGTACTAGACAATTTTGTAACGGTTCATCTTTAATTTATTGAAAATTTAAGTGTGAGCAATAAAAATTTTTGTATAAAGAAGGAATGAGTTAAACATAACACAAGTAGAATTATTCATCAACCAAATATCTTAAGATTTTGAGTTAAAATGTGATGTTAAATCTCTTTATATGAATTTGTTGCTTGGACCCATTGATATGTGGGCGATGGTTTTTTTTTTTTTTTAATTTGGGCTTTCCTTGACTGCTATCTAATAGTGTTATCAAAGTCAATGGTTAATTGATATATATATACCGAATATTAGGAGATGGTAGTTGATGTTTGAATTTGTAAAGTTTACAAACTCATGTTATAGAACCACGACATGCTCCCTCTTGGTCGATAACCCCATCAATAATTCAAGAAGCTTCCTCTTAAGGGGGAGTTGACAATCTTAGAATTTATAACTTTAAAATTTGATATCAAATTATAATCGTTGATTTTCGTCCATCATCTGTTATCATTTATTGAGAATTAATAATTAATTAATGAGTTTGATTGACGAAAATGATAACCGTTGATTGACAGAAATCAACGATTATGATTTGATAAAGAATTGCCTTTTATATATATATATATATATATATATATATATATATATGAGACGTGGCGGATTATATTAAACAACCAAAGTATAGACCATGCATATATTATATGAAATTGAATATTCATCCTTTTTCTGAATTTTGGGCCTCAATGTCCTCTTAGTATCGAGTTTGGACAGGAGAATTAAACTTGTACAGCAAAATACAAACAAACGAAGCCCATAAACGTAAGTGTTGACAATGGCATGCTGATTTGTCTTATAGATAGAGATGTTTGTTGGGTGGTTTGCTGATGGTGGAAAAAATATGTATTCTGATAGGGGACGTTCCTCTGTTCTAATTTAGCAATGGAAAACATAGTTGTTCCCTTACTTCCAACCCAAGTGCGCAAGTGCATGCATCAAGTAATAATGGGTGTATTAAGGCCCAGATTATTGTTCCCACGATAATAGAACTCTAAATAATGTCTTAAAATATTTTATAAAGAATGAAAATGAGAAGAAAAGTTAGTTGTTGAACTGTCTGGTCAGACGTTCCTTACTATCTTGACAACGTTCCTCAGGAACAGTAAGTTTAATCTGATGGCAAACAATTACTCGCTGCGTTATATATGTGATCCTTCCTTTTTAAGAGAATGTGTGATAATAGTCATTGGAGTTTGATAGATACAAGATTGAACAAAGTAAAAATAATAAAGCAGTTATAACTATAATCAAGAGACAACAAGGTGGATGTGTTTAAAACAGTTTAACAGAAGGAACGGATTTACTGCTCCATTCTTAAATAGTTATTTTCTCTGCTCAAGACTTGGCACTTTTTGGCTTTGTCCCAGTTTCTTAACTGCCAACTCTGATTCCTCAGCTCATGGACTAGATGGCTCACAAGTTTCCATATTCCTATGGCTCCCTTGACTCCAACAGGTACTTGGTACAGAACCTTAAAATGGACGAAGTGGCTCGTTATTCCTAAGGTGACCAATAGTGTTTTTGCCAGAACACTACCTTCCCTAACTGGCTAAGCTGTTTGAAATCCCTTCC
Source organism: Gastrolobium bilobum (assembly GCF_033153095.1). Classification (NCBI taxonomy): domain Eukaryota; kingdom Viridiplantae; phylum Streptophyta; class Magnoliopsida; order Fabales; family Fabaceae; genus Gastrolobium; species Gastrolobium bilobum. Next base: position 66,003 of record NW_026900034.1, read on the forward strand.
TTATGGAAGTTCCTTTCTCAGTATGTGTTCAATTTCCCTTGATACACAATGAATATAACTTACTTAGCCAGAGAAATACAAAAAGCTTCGGTCAAGAGTTTTGAAAATAATTCTCTAAGAGTTTTGCAGCTTATCCGTTCCACAGATACTTCAGCCCATGGCTGATACTTTAAACATAATTATTCTAAACTGAAGTCCCATAGACCCGAGATTCAGTTCAGAGATAACGAATGGAACGAAAAGAAGTAACAGTTATATTAAATTGAAACAAGAAGGTTTACAACGCAACATAAAATGAAGAAGATGGTTTGATGCTCGTGAGGAGTCTTTAAGGGATGATACAGAACAAGGAAGAAGGGTTGTCACTTAACTATAGTTACAACTATACAAAATTAAACTACTAACTAATACTAGGTGATCTCTTCTTTTAGGACTTCAATCCCTCCAGAATTCGATGATGTTTTTGTATTTGGGACGTCCTATTTATAGGTAGAAGAGTGGGTGGCAGTCTTGTAAATCCTTTGGAGTTGGTTTCTTGAATGAAGGGGCGGTGCAGTGGCAACAGTGTTTAGAAGCTTGCAAATTGCTTGATGGGACAATTTTTGTTGATGATTAGCCATTTTCTTGCAGTCCCCCATGCCTTGCTTTCTTCTTAGCCAATGAGAACTCTTGATTCTCTGCTCTTCACGTTTCTTGGTGCTTAAGTGGTGCACCGCCTTTGCTTTTAGAAGACGTTGTTTCCACGTTTCCTGCAAAATGGACAGAAGCATTAAATGAGTGCAGCAGGTGTAATAAATGCTCTCAATCCGTTCCCCTTTTAATATATTTTCAAAGGAATACGTCATCATACGTTCCCCCACTGTGTTTTTGTCACAAATGTATAAATCATGTGATTTTCATGCTAAAGTTGTTCATCAGATGAGGGAACGTATGGTATTTTGCCATCAAAATGGGCTTAGATGGGAACGAATTTAAGTCCCATCAATGTCTAGCCCAATGAAGTAGTATGTTACTTTTGAATCTAGATGCCCTCTCTAAGGTATCTATGAATTGACCAGACTCATCCCCCAAAATAAGATCTTCTAACTCACCATCTGGTTCTGGTCTTGGAACAATAGCTTCTTCCTTCATATCCAACTCAACCATATTAACTGGTTTACTTGAGTGTTGAAGGGTTATCTTCTTCCCGGCTTTGTCCCCTGGACGAATCCGGGGTAGACTCAGGTGTCCACCTTCATTTTCTTTGACAGACTCAAAGTAACATTGATGTGATTCCTTTTGATCCCCCTGAATGGTGATGACTTCATTTTTATTACTCACTATCTTCAGCTTATGATATTTTGTAGAGACCAGCATGTCCCACTTATGCAGGGTTGGTCTCCCTAGGATCACATTATATGGAAAGGGGAAGTCGACAACAATGAATCTCACTCGTTCTGATTTGAATGCTTCTTTCATTCCCAGAGTCAATCTAAGATCTATGTAGCCCTTAGTGGGTGTTTTTCCCTCATTAAAGGCTATCAGGGTAGTTTTACAAGGCTTGAGATTTTCTGCATCCATATTCATTCTTTTGAAAGCATCCCAAAGGATGATATTTGCATAGCTGCCGGCATCTATGAAGATCTTTTTAACCTGGCAATTCACCAGGGTTCCTGGAATAACCAGGCCATCTTCGTGTTCCGGTAGCACACCTTGCATGTCTTCTTAAGTGAAATAAAGTAGAGGAGGATCCAATTTGCTGGAATCTTCCTTAAATTTTGGTCGATCTCTGACAGAGAGTACTTCTCTGAGATACCATCTTCTAGGACTTACAATATCTCCTCCTCCACCAAGAGCCCCACCGATTACATTACAGTCAAACTCAACTTCTGGAAATTCAGCATTAATGATATCATCTTTCTTGCTTTAACTTTTTTCCTTTTCTTTTCAGGAACCGGGCTCTTACTTCTGCTTTGGCCCCTGGATTTCTTCTTGTTATTTTTTCATCCCTGCGTCTTGATCACACACTGACGTAGCTTTCCATCCCTGACAAATTTCTCCACGGCGTCTCTAAGATCCCAACATTGATCAGTAGTATGCCCCAGTCCATTATTAAAGGCACAAAACCTGGACCGATCCAAACCTCCTCTGTCAAATATAAGTCAGGGTCTTTCTACTTTCTTTATTTCAGTCATCACCACTTCTCTCCATATCTGAGATCGTGGCATATTTAACAGAGTATATTTTTCATATCTCTCTACCCGAAATCTATCATCTGGGTTTCTTCCAAGGGAGTTTTTCTTCTTGTTGCTGGGTCGTTCTTTTTTCTTTGGAACTGGACTTTTCCTCTTTGGGCTCATCTTCCTGTTTTCTTCACCCAACACATTTGTTATTTCCATTTACTCAAGCTCCAAATACTTTTTTGACCGAGTTCTGAATTCCTCTAACGTTCTCACAGAATCCTTGTAGATTGAATTCGCCAACTGAGATGCTTCATCTAACCTAGCTACAATCAAATGTACATGGACATTTTCTTGCAAACTCGGGACTTGCAAAACGGCATCTTTAAACCAGTTTAAATACTTCTGGAGTGTCTCCCCAGATTGTTGTCAAATTTTTCCAAGTACAAATTCAGACTTCAGATGCTTCTTGCTTGTTGCAAAGTTCAACAATAACTTTTCTCCAAAATCTTCAAAGGATCCAATCGAATTAGCCGGCAGGGTTGAAAACCATGTTTGCGCAGCCCCAATCAAGGTCGCAGCAAATGTTTGGGATATAATAGGCTCATCAATCCCCCAAATGTACATATATGTGTCGAAAGCATCTATATGGACATATGGATCCTGACTTCCATCGTATTTCGACAAGTTTGCCGAGTCAAATTCCTCTGGGAATGGAGCATTAAGTATCTCTCCAGTGAAGGGGCTATTATTATACTTCCCCCTGCTATACTTCCTCCTATAAACACCATTTTCACTATTTCCTCGGACGTTATGTGGAGGCTAAGTATCCCGGTTATGATGCATATCATCACGGTTTCTCTCCACATTCCTCCCTGCCCTAGCATTCTGGGCAAGGGGCATCATATTCACATTGTGATTGTTGTCTTGGTTGTAATCTTCAACATTATTGTTGATTTGGATGTGGCGGTTTGGGTTTATAGACGCTCCCGTGTTTGATGCTCCTTGGACCTTAGTATCTCCAACCTAGATTTGTGTATCCGGGTTACGATTCATGTTCTGATTATTGTCACCACGGAGTTGAAGGTTTTCTCTTGGGATTTCCCTTTCATCTCGGATATGAACTCTATCTCGGCCTAAACCCCTCGCTTGCATTAAGCGTTGCTCCATCTCTTGCATTCTTCTCATATTTTCTTCTTGAATTCTTCTGAAATCCTCCTGTCGTTGGAGGTTGTTACGGTTCTCCATATCCTCCATCAACCTTATGATCACAGCAAACATATTCTAGGCAAGGCGAGTGTCAGAATCTGCAGCAAGTGCAACGCGGGCAACAACATCTGTAGGATTCAAAGGAAGATCTGCAACTCAATTTCGAGGAGCTGGTGTTGAGGTTGTGTTCTAGACATCCTCGCTTACATGGACAACATCATAGTCAATTTCATTTTATGGTTGATGTTGATTCAGAGGTTGGTCTATCTCTTCCACCACAGGATCCAATGGAAGATTTGGATGTGATGGCTGTAAGAACCTGCACCGTTAAATTAGGAATTTAATTAATTAATTATCAGTTTAGAGAAATAATTCCATAATTGAACTTGAACAATTATGAGAGGACTTGAATAATTGTAATAAAGTCTTAATAACGCTGAAAGTCGCTTTTTTAACGAAAAGTGCAGATACCAGTTCTGCTTCACGGTATAAGTGTGTACCGATGACGTATCTCGGAAAATTATAAAAAGTATGTATGTATTACTAGAATAATATCTATGACTAGTATAACAAGTTTGGAGTCAGAATAATGAGAGCTGGCATCAGGACTGATACCGACTACGTAAAAGCGCGTACCGGCAAAGTGCTGCAAAAAATATAATAAAAATATGATAAATCCTAAAAAAATGGCTAGGTTCAGAATCCAAAGTTTAGGATTAAAATGATAAGCGGAGCTATTAGTGCTAATACAGTGGATTTAAACTTAAGCGGACTATATATAGTGAGTTGCACACAACCCTAGGATGATCCTTCAGCCTCTATTGTGTATGCGTGAGTTTTCTGGTGGCAGCCTCCTTCTCCACCATATTCCATAGCTCTCTTCTCCATAGAAATCCCAAAGTGATCACCTTTTGTCCATGTTTTTTTCATCTAAACATCATAGCCTTATATGAGTTGGCCTTGTGAGGGTGTTGGGTGCTTCATAGCTGAGTGTGAGTTTCTGAGTTGGTGAGGTTGGGGCTGACTTCACTGTTTGGTTGGGAGGGAGCCATTGTCTTGGCATTTGGAGCTTTAAGAAGCTACCTTTGAAGAGAAATGACCTATCTTGAAGTTGTATTTTTGTGGTCTTATTGTGTCTGAACTTTGGGACTGATTTGAGAGCTCCAAGAACCACCTTACTTCTATTTTAAGCCTTGGTGGTAAGCACCATCACCTTTTCCATTGATTTTCTATGTTAAAGATCAAGTCTTGGCATGAAAAATGATAAGATTAAGTAACTAACATGATCACTGGTCTAAATGTGTTTAAAGATACATGCTTTAACGTTTAAAAATGTTAAAAACGGAACCTTGGAAGGGATATCTCGCGAAATGCAGAAACTGCATTCTGTCGCGAAATATCTGGATATTGATATTCGGATATGGGGCTTGTGATATCCGGATATGACCCCGACAAATATTCAGATATTTTGAAAATTTCGAGTTAGGTACTGTTCTGTTCTTATAGAATTGTATATTGGGTTTATGGACCCTAGATTGGTTGATGTGAACCTTTGTAATAATTAAACTAAGTCAGAATCATTAGATTAAGGACTTATGGCTTTGGGAGAAGCGTAAAGAGCACTAAATGAAAAAGGAAATGTTGTCATAACGAAATGAACCTTTAGAGTATGAATATTGATAATGTTTCTATTATAAACAGACTGTGAGTGTGCTGTTCGTGGACCTTGGGCTAGTGTGGACTTTGGCTTGGATCGTTAGCTTGCGAGGTAAGCTTTCGTGTCTTCGATTTTGCCCATTGTTGGTTCCACCATACCTCATAGAGGGATAGTTTATATGCATGTTGTGTTTTTGTGAAAATATAAAATGATTATTGATATGCTATTGAGCTGTGATATTGAGTGCAAGTGCCATATGATATGTATATGGTGTTCCACCTAGACGGTAAGCCTAAGTATGTGGCGACATACACGATGGTGATTCTGTGGGTGAGGTACATGCGGGGTCCTTGTACTGTAGGTTGTAGACGTATGTAATCCCTACATTTTGTTCTCTGGCTAGTAGGATGTTGACACACATGACATGGATATATGTTGCATTGCACAGATTTTGGAACTTATACTGTTTTACTGTTTTAGAACTTATATTGCACATGTAAGTGAGCTTGGGTGGAGAGATCCTTGAGGACCCTTTGTCTTACTGAGATTTATTTTTAGAGATCTCACTCCGTGTTGGGGCACATTTTCAGGTTCAGGTACCTCGAGGGTTGAGACCTTAAGCAACAGGAGGTCAGAGTTGAGCTGACTGATGCTTGCTTATGACTTAGCATTTTACATGATTATGCCTGATTCTCCTGTAATGACTATTGTATTGAGACTTGATGTTTATTTGGTGAGCATGGGGGTTGTCCATGCCATATTGATTTCAGACTTGTTGGTTTATGTTGGAGTTGTATAATATATCAGGATAATGTCCGGTCTATGTGTTGTAGTACCGTGATTAGATACACACTTATATTATGAGGTTATTCAGTTAGTTATTTAATTGCAATTTACATACAGACAATGTTTTGAAAAAAAAATTCAAGTAATCAACTCGGTTTATAATAATGACGTCATAATTTAAAAGAAATAGCTTTCGCATTTATTTAGCTGCGCTTAATATCGTAATATGATAACAATCCGGGTATACACGGGGTGTTACAATGGTTGCTAACCGCTACTCTTTGTACGAACCTTCATTATCAGTCGTGATCGTGGGAATACGAGTTTATCGGTTCCCCACAGATGGCACCAGTGTTCTGTCTTATAGACAGAGATGTCTAGCCTAATGGACTAGTATGTTACTTTTGGATCTAGGTGCCCTCTCTAAGGTATCTATGAATTAGATGCCCTTAAGTCAAGCAGAGCATTGTGCACAAAGAATAATATACGACTTTGCCAAAGAGGTGTGTGTGCGCGCACAGTGACAACATAACAGTAAGAGAGAGCGTGTGTACCTGTAGGTTTTACCTCTTATTTATAGAGTTTACCTGTTGGTATTGGGTGCTGGACCTTCAGGGCTTCTGCTAACGTCCTAAGTCCATGTATTATGTTGTCGTATTAGGATTGGTATCCTTGATAGATACTTTTCCGTAATTATGTCTGATTTATACTTGGATTTCCCCTTGTTAGAGTTATAAATAAATGGGCCTAAGATATGAGTCCATAACACATGCCATGCTGAATTTGGTCTATGTCGAGATTCGTTGAAGCTAAGGGAACCTTTTTTCACATTGATCCTCTAGGAGATATCTCTAGTTGGCAATGGCATGCCATACTGAATTTGCATGTCATTATTTTTATGTATTACTTTGATGAGGTCATGTTCGTTGTTGCAACTTTGTAATTTTTTTTTACTTCAATCTTAGATGTATTAATTTCTTACCCATTAGAGGCTAATAGTGTTTGGTAGGATTCGAATAAAATGACATCTTGCTAGAAATTCCATATTATAAATGGATATGAGATTATGACATATTATTTAATGGGATTTAGATTTCATGATTTTTAATGAAATGTGATAGCATATGATTGGGTATTATATTTACAATGCATCAAGGTTTAAATCTTAACTAAATAACGAAATTATATGTTTATGCTGTTTTTATATCTTATAATGCTGATTATGTACTTTTATATTTTTGAGTAATTTATAGTATTTATATGTAAAAAATAATTTAATCTGGTTTTATATACTATATATGTCTTGTATAAGTGATTATAATGTTTTTGGTAGAATATCTTAAACTCTTTTTATTCTCTTAAATGCTCCATATGACCCTTTTAGCTATTATGGACTAATATTAGATTTCGCAGATATGAAACATCCAACCTGCAAGAGTTCAAGACCCAAAATTTTATCTCACAAGGAAGTAACCTAAACCACTAAGTGTCGCAATCGCACAATTCACAATTATGTCTAAACAAGCATCCGGTTGATAATTGCATATTGTACTTACCCTTAGACTAATGTTTTATGTTTGCCATTACACTTCTATTAATATATTTATTATATAATCTTATATAAATTCAGTCAAACCATTTCAATAGTGACTAACTGTTTAAATCATTGACTCAATATCTGATAAACCTTTAGTTTATCTTGTTTTATAAACTAAATTTACATGCATTATCAAGTTAAATAGGTGAAAACTAGAGTTTATTGATAAAAATATGAACTATGTGAATTATGAATTAAAAGATTGATATTTATTTATTTTGAATATAATTGATATTAATTGAGAGCAAATATGAAGTTTGGAGATGTAAAGATCAAGAACTTGAAGATACGAAGATCTCAAATGTTAAAATAAAGAAAATCATGTTTCTTGAAGAGGAGGCTTAAGCTTCTAATCTGGAGCTTAAGCCCCCAAAATCACCAAAAGCCTTTGCCTAAGAGCGCTTAAGCCCCCAATTCAGGGCTTAAGCGCGCTACAAGGGAAGGAATTCATCTTCGAAGAGGGCGCTTAAGCGCCCTACGTTAAATTTGCATGACTGTCCCAAGACGCTTAAGTGCCCAACAACGCGCTTAAGCGCCTATCAAAGCCTAACTTAGGCCCAATTGAAGTATCCACTTAGTGCATGGGTTTTTCTACCATAAAAACACAAAATTGGGGCAGAACTCATAATTCTTGACAACCGGAGGCAGAAAGGAAGCATAGGAATCACCAGTTCGTGAGAGTCGGAGACGGATTAGAATCAAGTTTGCACTGGAATTATTGAAGAATCACTATTCTAATATGGAATTCAGGGAAGATTTCTTAATTCTTTTCTTTCTTGATTTCACTATGTCCGGCTAAGTCTTTATAGTAGGTAGGGTTAGATGGAACTCAATTTATTTATTATGTTTTGAATAATTCTTTACGTTAATTTTCCTTTTTAACATGAATGAAATTGTCTTTTTGTAATGCTTTCTATGAGCTTGAATCTTATAGATTGATCTAAGGTAAATGCATGATAATAGGAATGTTGGTGTATGATTCGTATCTAATAATTTTATCGTAATCCTTATGATTCTAGCTATAGACATAGGGTTTTATGCAATCTTATGATTCTTGAACGTAACACTTATTTTTCTTGGGGAATAACCAGGGAACTAGAATTTTGCAAGATTATAAAGATTTAGGGTGTCAAGGGGTTGAATTCTAATTAAATTAAAAGAATCGATTGGATTGATATTAAGGACGATTAATGTAAAGAGTGAATTCAAATATAATAGAGGTTGAGGGAAGTCGAAGCCCTAGCTACGTTTCTTTTCTGTCAAGCAATCAATATCTTTACATTCTTGTCTTTAATTAGTTTTAATATTTTAAATTTCCAAACAAATCTTGATACAAATCCAAAATTGATTGTCTAACTTAAGTAGAAATAGTGAACTAGTGATTGAATTATAATCCTCGTGAGAACGATCTCTTACTTAATACATTATATTACTTGTACGACAGGTGCACTTGCCTTAATCGCAACAATACCTTAATTGAGTCGATACTTGGTCCGAGTTTAATAATACTGGCTCGAACACCCACTCACATAAAGGCGGTGACACGAACTTCAAAGCTAATCCCATGGATATTATAAATACAAGTGTTTTCATGAAAGTACACATAACTCATGGCTGTTTGACCACTCAGGCGTGCTTGAATGGTATTTTTGCTCGTTTGGTATGCCTCAAAGTTATTTTCCGATTGGGGGGAGTTTAATTCCAAAGATTGGCCCCATGAAGTTGGTTTTATACATTTTTTAAATGAGTTCCACGAACACCCCTTCGGGAACTCATTATTTTTTTTACTTTATATATTTATTTGTTTTCCACTTCAAGTTCCATAAACCCTCTCCCCCCGTGGAACTCACATATTATGCCATGTGGCATGAACTCAACTATCCAAAGCCCTTACCATTCCTATAATCTTCATCTCTAATCGGATCCACGTACTTATAGAAGTTGACTTGTGGCTGTGGGAACTTACACACGGCAATGACATGAGAGCATTGATAGTGGAATGCAGGTAACCTTCCACATTAACAATCGAGTTTGATCAAATCAAATGAAACACCACAACCACTTGTAATATATAAAATAATTGAAAGCCTCTTCAACCTTTTGAACCTACGATAATTATAGTCATACTGTGAAAAATATGGGAAGATGCAACCTCCTGGTTATTTTGCATCATATCAAGTAGCACCTAACAGTAACGATTGTCAGCAACTATTTCTTGATGAGAGTCATTTCCTCTCGTAACAAAGTTCTCATTTGAATTGGAAAAAAGTAATATTATTTCAAGGTTTAAGGACTTTGGATTGTTGAGGTCGCGCCATGTGACGCGATATGTGAGTTCCCCAAGTGGTCCATGAAACTTGAAGCCGAAAATAAAAAAAATAAAAAAATTAATGAGTTTTCTATAGGGTCTGTGAAGCTCATTAAAAAATTTGAAACAAATATAAAAACTGTTATGCTGGGGCCAATCCGGGGAACTAAACATCCCCCACAGAAAAAATAACTTTGGGCTCATTCCCTGACACTTAAAGATGTTAATGCCAATACTGACTTTATAGTCTTAGTGCCTTGTAGATACAACCTCAGAAGCACGGACACGCAATTTTTTTTTTTAAAAAAGCGTGTCGGACACCGACACGCTCCAACACGCGGTCAATATTTTGAGACACTCGGTCAACACTCCAACACGCAATCAACTTTTTCTGACATGCGGTCAACGCTCCGACTCGCATCCAACACATTTTTGTTTTCTTTTTAAGTCTAAATTTTATTTTATTAACTAAACATAAAAAATAATTTATAAATTAATTTTTTTCTGTTAAGAAATTTGACATGAAAAATTAACAAGGTACGAAAAAATATTTTTATTTATATTTATGTTATGAAAATTGAATATTTAATTAGTTATATAACTTATTATGGGCTGTTATATGTATTAAATATAAATTATGTTACATATATTAAAAATATTATTCAATATCAAAAACGTGTCCTAACATATCGAAATATGATATTTTTTAGAATTAACATGTCGCGTGTCGTATCGTATCGTGTCTAGTGTCCCGTGTCAATGTCGGTACAACATAGGATATAACCACATCCTGTTTCCTTGACGATCCGGAAGAAACACCATAGCAAGTTTCATTTTGCCCCCGGACATTCGTCGGAAGCTACATTCGTAAATCAAGTTTAAAATTGGAATCAGTTGTGGATGAGAGGAAATTTTCATTTGGCTATTGATAACTTTTACCAGTTCTTGCTTGTTGGTTTTTCTTTCTCATGCATTTTAATTGAGCGAAGAAATTAACTTGGTACAAGAAAAGTATCATTCTTTTTAGGAAAATTGTACGATTCTTTCAATGTTGGATACTCTCCATAAGAATAGCTATAAGCAAGAGTCCATTAATATAATATAGTCAAAGCAAAAAGTGGAGTGTTGCGTTTGCGTCCTAAACATGGATTCCCCCCTCAAAATATGTTTCGACTTTAAAAGGCAAAACTTTATATATTTATACAAGGGGAAAATATGTATCATTTAAAGGATGTAAAATTATGTTATTTTAAGAGAGAGAAAGAGATAGATAAAGAAGGAAAGAGAATTGACAAAAAAATAAAATAAAGATGTGAGTCATTTAAAAGAATAAACACTTTTCTATTTATGCAATTAGACTGTGTTCTTTCAATTCTATACCCCTTTGGGGATCTCATTGCCCTTACTGCTTGTCCTTAACAGAGATTCTTGCACTGACTTTGTTCACCCAAAATGAGTAAATTAAGCCAATAATCAGCAGAAACATTATAATTTAAAATATTAAATAATTATGTGTCATAAAATTACTACACATCTTATATGGGTTCGCCAATTCTGCAGCGACAATAGATGAAATTTTTTACAGCAAACATATTTACACTAGAATTCGTATGCAGATACTAACATTTAAAAAAAAAAAAAAAAAAAAAACAAGAATTCAGATACAGGTCCTGACTTTTTAGGTGTCCCTGTAAATTTTTTCATCTGCAGCAATATAAGAAGTATTAAAGCCATCTTATATATAACTAAATCTATAGAAAAGTTTTTCACGCTTGGGGTGTTGCTGCATAGGGAGCTTGTGCTCGGGGTGCAGCCGATGGTGTTTGTGTAGGTGCATTTGTTGGTGCAAATTTAGGTGCTCCTACGGGTGCAGTAGTTGGTGCTGATTCAGGTTCTTCATTGGGTGCATTTGTTGGTGCCGATTCAGGTGCTTCTATCGGTGCATATTTTGGTGACAATTCAGGTGCCTTTGTGGGAGAATTCTCTGGTGCCCCTGTACGAGAGTCATCCACATCATCATCGTCTTCAGGGAAACCTTGCGGTGCCTCAGCCAGTGAAGAATACTCTGTACGTGGATCCGGTGGGCTTTCGTTGCTACTGCCCATATCCCTGATTTGTTACATCAACAATCACAATTTATTTTTGAGTTAGTGTACATTTTAATCTTCTAATATTACTCGGGGTTTAATGAAATGGTGGGTTCGTATAATTTTCTAAAAATATATCAACAAAAGTAATAATTATTGGTTCACGTGGTAATGGATTTGTTATTCTTGATCTTATTATCCTTGGTCAAAGGTCCCGAGTATTGCGAACGAACAAAATTGTATTGCTATGAATCCCACAATACTCGAACTGGATTAAAATAGAATAGATAAAATAAAAATATTAACATTACATTATATTTGTCTTCTTATTTATAAATATTTTAAATCATTTTAAACAAAATCATTATTATCAAATTAAAAGACAAGTCTCAGAGCAACGGTAAGGTTGTTCTTTGCAATCGAAATGTCAAGAATTTAAAAACAATTTTTTTATAAAAATATAAGGGTAAAGTTATGTATAATAGATCATCGCCCCTATTCTTTCAAGTTGGGGAGGTTTGTAAAAGGAGTATTTGCCATTTATATTTGACATCAAATTAATCTTTTAATGTCATATTTTTATCATTAAATTAGTATAGGGAAAGAAAAATGGCCCACGTGATCTTACTTGGCTTGTTGAACCCAATCAGCCAAAGTCGCTGCATTAGACAAAGTAGCTGCACTACCGAATGCTTCCTCAGCAGCATGTTGGGCAGAACCATCACCTATAGCCTGGCTTGCTTGGTCTATTACACTCTGCCATGGATCGTCCTGACACAAAACTGAACCCAATGGCAGGGCCAACACCAATGCAAATAACAAAGCAAATGATATCTTTGCCATTCCCTTATTGCTTCCTTATAATTAATAATTGAAGAAATGCCTTCACAAGTTTGAAATCTGAAATAAAGTGAAACTTTTTTTTGGATAAAATTCGGTGCTTATATAGTGCAAAATTAGTTATATTTGGCTTTCACGTCAAATTTAAGATGGGGTTCATAAGGTGCTCTCTTTTGGTTAAAATGGGGTTCACACAGTTGTTGAGTACTCGGCTCTCGCACAAATTTGTTATATTTGGAGAATTTTTGTGTGTTTTTTATTGCCTAATTACGGTAGGTTTTCAACTTAGTCAACATCAACCATCTTGCAACATTTCTTTTGTGAAGCCTTCATTTGCGGCTTTACTAATTATATATAGCCGCAAATGTGCGGTGTTTATGTGATGAATTCAAGTTGCAATTTAATGTTTTCCCAAATAAATTTGTTTTTTCTACCTTTGTGTGGTGTTTATGTGATGAATTCAAGTTGCACTTGATGTTTTCCCGATATGGCCCACTATGTACTTTTGGCCCATGGAGTTGTGGTGGTGTTTTTTTATAAAAGCAAAGATATTTGTAATAGTTGTGAAAATACTGCTTTTAGAAATTATGTCGACATAGACTGTTGTAACAAAGATTTTTGTAACTGTCGTAAAAAAAAAGCATTGTTTCATATTATTGGTATAGTAACGAGGGGTTTGAATAGTTTACATTGTTTTTAGAAATGATGTCAACAGAAATTGTTGTAAGAAGCAAAAAATTAAGGATGTTGATGGCAACCATCATGTTTTCTGATATTGTTTTTAAAAAGAAATATTTTTTTTTTTGTTTATTTGTGTATCTTAGAATATTTTTTGAGAAAAAAAAAATGTTTGATAACATGTTTTATTTTTATTCTGAAAATGATAATTATTTTTGATAACACAACAAATAATAGAAAAAAATTATTCCTATTAAGCATAATTTTTTTTTGAATCATCACTTTTCTTTTCATATGGTGTGGTGGTGGTGGTAGTGGTGGTTGTAGCGGTGATAGTGGTGGTAACGGTGGCTATGGTGGGAATGGCGGTGGCGTGGTGATGATAGTGGTGATGTCATGGTGGTGGTAGTGGTGGTGACGGCCTACAAACCACTGACACGACATTTTCATTCAAAAATACGTGTTGGGCCCGTGTCGGACACGCGTTCAATACATGATGAACTTTTTGGGACACGTTGACTATTCTGACGTGTGAATTTTACTGTATTCGACACAGTCAAAGGACATTTTCGTAAAACTATTATAATTTTTAAAAATTAAAGAATTTAAAATATATTAATAAAATTATAATTTTAAAATATTAAAAACATTTAATAAAAAAAAAAACCCTTTTGGATCCCTAACAAAAAATACGGTCTCTACTTTAGTCTCTTACAAAAAAAATTAGTCTCGAAGTCCCTAAGAAATTAAAAGTGAACCCATTTTAGTCCTTTAGAAGGACTAATATGAGTCTTTTTTAAATTTGTGAGGGACCACGATTTCAATCAAATGAATCCACTTTGAATTTTTAAAAGACGTCGAGAGTAATTTTTTTTTCTGCAAGAGACTAAAGTAAGAATCATATCTTTTTTTGTTAAGGACTCAAAAAAAAAAAAAATCACACTAGACCTATACTCGTTCACCACAGTGCTCTCGTTCTTCCTATTCGCTCTGCCATCGCTTCCTCTGCCATTGCTGCCGTTTCCCGTCTGCTCCTGCTGGTAAGTGCTCTGATCTTTCTCTCTTTCTCTCTCAGATGATCTGAATTCTCTGTCTCTCTCAGCCTTTTTTTCTTCTATTTGAAATGTGGTTAGACCCATGGGGTTTCATGTGGACTTGTTTGTTGGTAGTTCTTTGATCAAGTGGTATACAGATAATGGTTATATTCATGATGCAAGAGGCGTATTTGATGAATTGCCTATGAGAGACAGCATTTTGTGGAATGTCCGTCGTGTCATTTTGATACCTGCATTTGCCCATCCCATCCTGTTGTACTGTCTTATATGGAAAATTATTCAAATTTTAGGGAACTAAATGTGAATAAACATCATTCAATATGCCGATTGGTCCGTATCAGCAGTTGAATATACAAATATTATGGTAACGTTGAACTGTCAAACTATCAAATTATCTGTGATATGGTAATATAGTTCTCACCCTGTGTAAGGACTATGGAGAACTTTCGTTTAACTCATACTAGTTAAAAGCGGATTGCGGCCCGTTGCGGCCAACCCTGAAAAATGCTATAGCGCTAGCGGAATGTATTAAGATAACCTAGGTATATATATATATATATATATGCTAAAAAATAAAAATCAATCAATAATAATAAAGAATTGCTCCAAAACAAATAGGAATTTCAAGTAGCCAATTAAAAGATCTAAATATTGTCAATATCCAAAACATAACAATATCCAAAACATATTCCATAATTCCATTCCGTTTCCATATTCAAATGTCAAAAAGAACTAATCAGAATCTTCAATTCCATCATCACCAAAGTCTGTTTCAGCCTCACTGTCACTAGTGTCTATATTATACAATTGTTCTGGCATATCTTCAAGTCCTTCTGTTTCTATAATGTCCTTTCCTTTCGAGCTTGAAGGCAAAGTGGTGGACCTTGTCTGCTGTCTAATGTAAACTATAGGTTCATCAGCATTAGTTACATTTGCAACTACACCCCAGGTCAAGGTATCACCCTCAAATACAACTTCATTCTCATTCTGTTCCCCATCTCCACCCATATCTCATATCAACCATTCATTGCTTTCATCAATAACATTTAGGAGAATGGGATCAATCAGATCACGACTGTCAAATCGGTGTTTAAGAGTTTGGTTATATTTAATATAGACCAAGTCCTACAACTTCTGATGCTCAAGTCTACTTCGCTTCTTGGGATGAATCTATTTGATAATTAACAAATAAATATTAGTTTAACAATTCGTTATGAAGCTCTATAAAATAAAACCATTGAGCATATACTTACATGCTCAAAAATACTCCAATTGCGCTCACATCCTGAAGAGCTGCAAGTCAGACTCAATACTTTAATGACAATTTTTCCAGTGCTTTTGTTTGTGTTCCATATGTACCCCACCATTGAACTGTAATACAAAATATAATAACCAAATAATATGACTAGTTAAATAAATTGTAATAATAAAAGCTTAAAGTGATCAAAAACTTAGGAGGAGACATTTTATCCCTTTGCTTTTTGCCGAGTCCATGCCAAAGAGACCCTGAGCTTTCTTATATAATTCCAATTCATCCATGACCTGGTCCATCTCAGCCTCATTGGCAGTTAGTCTCTCGAAGCATTTTAAATAACCATTAACCACTTCTAAATCTTCATCAAGCTTTGGATTAGAATAAAAATATTGAGGGTTAAGATAATGCCCAGTTGCATGCAAAGGATGAAGAAGTTGACAATCTCATCTTCTATCAATGATAGCTAAAATCTCTTTATACTTATCTTCCTTTTCAATTCCACGAAATGCATTTTGAATTGCCTCTTTGGCCCTATCCCTTGCTTCATAAATGTAACCCATTGCTGGCTTTTTTTCATCATCAACCATCCTCAACACACCCACAAGAGGCCCCATAGCCTTAAGACAATAAACAATATCATTCCAAAAAGATGTACTGAGTACTATATCAGTTGCCCTTTTCCCCTTAGGGTCTTTGGCAGTCTTAGATTTTGACCACTCATCAGAAGTGAACATCCTTCGGAGGTTGTTTTTCTGCTTATACAATCTTTGTAATGTCAGGAATGTGGTGGCAAACCTTGTCACTCTGTGCCTCACCAATTCTGTTTTGCTTGTGAACTTATGCATAGTGTTCAATGCTAATGAATGATTATAAATGAAACCTACTAGGCTTATGCCTCTTTTTATTGTCCTCTTTACTCGATCAAGCTTTCCAATGTCTTCTAGCATCAAGTCCAAGCAATGTGCAGCACATGGAGTCCAAAACAAATGACGTCTTGTAAATTTCCTAACATCACAAGCATAAACTTAATTAAGAAAATGAGTCACAAATAAATTGAAATATTAACAATTGAATGAGTTTGTTGTCTCTTACCAGCCAAAACATAATTGCTTTCGTTGTCGGTCACCACTTGAACAACATTTTGTTCACCAATCTCCATTACAAAAGTGTCCAGAAGTTCATGTAATTTCTCACCAGTCTTCATATACGAAGAAGCATCAACACTCTTAACAAAAATAGTTCCTGATGGTCAATTCACCAAGAAATTAATCAAAGTTCTACCCTTCTTATTTGTCCATCTGTCAGACATAATAGAACATCCATAATTTACTCTCTCTATCTCATGCTCCTTCAGTAATTGCTTTGTATACTCTAACTCTTTTTGAAGGAGTGTAACTCTACATTCATAATAAGATGGAACCTTCAAATGAGGACCATAGCTCCCTATTGCTTCAACCATCAACCTAAAACTTCTAGAGCGTACAACATTGAAAGGTATCCCATTCGTTACTAAAACCTCTCAATATTTTAAACTGTTCTTGCTCTAGCTTCTTTATCACAAGCATCATTGATGCTTGTTTGCCTTTTCCCTAACTTGATGTTGTCTTCTGGTTTTTTCAAAAGAAGTAAGTCCATAGGACCTTAAATAAAATAGAAATCAGAAAAAAAACTAAAATAAATTTCAATATAAATAAATAAAATAGAAGGTAAAAAAGAAGAAGGAAGAGGTAAAAAAGATCTTTTTATAAATAAATTTATAAATAAATAAATTTCACTATATATAAATAAATAAATTTCACTAATATATAAATAAATAAATTTCAATATAAAAAATAACCGACACATTGGATGCCATCACTACCAGTAATGATCTTTTTGTCTGACAAAAAGATTAGGAGGCCAGCAAAAAAAAAAAAAAAAGTCAAAAAAAGAAGAAGGAAGATGTAAAAAAGAAAACCCAAAAAAAGGGGAAGAAGTCAGAAAAAATCCAAAAAAAATAAAATAACCTAGAAAATAAAATGAAAATAGGATGCTAGAAAAAAAAAAAAAAACAAATAAATAAAGAACATTACCTAGGAAGAGAAAAGAGATGATTTCCAGTCAAAAGAGAAAGCCGTTCAGATGAATAAGAGAGCTACAGAGGAGACGCTGTTGAATAATAATTTGTGGGTCACAAATATATATATATATATATATATATATATATATATATATATATATATATATAATCAATATATATCTCGCTGCTAGGATACAAAAATTAATCAATATATCTCTCTCTGTAGGATACAAAAATTAATCAATATATCTCTCTCTGATAGGATACAAATATAATCAATATATATCTCGCTGCTAGGATACAAAAATTAATCAATATATCTCTCTCTGTAGGATACAAAAATTAATCAATATATCTCTCTCTGATAGGATACAAATATATATATATATATATATATATATATATATATATATAATAAATATATATCTCGCTGATAGGATACAAAAATTAATCAATATATCTCACTGATAGGATACAAAAATGTGTCGGTTATATATCTGATTCTGATTGTATATAAATGTGGTGTAAAGGTAGACAAGAGATGATTGTATATAAATATGATCCTGATAGAATATATTGATATATAATTATTTATATATCTGATAGCATAAAAAAATATGTCGGTTATGTAATAAAATAAAAGTCCAGTGAACAGGTTACTTGATTTACATACAATCAAAATAAAATAATATTATAATAAAATAAAAGAAGAGAGAGACACTCAGAAGAGGTTACATGATTTACATAAAAAATATTACTTTTCAAATTTTTGAATCAGATTACTCAGAAGAGAGAGACAATTCTCCATTTTATAAAATAAAAGTCTTGGGAACGTACAATCAAAATAAAATAATATTATAATAAAAATAAGATTCAAAATGAATTGTAAGTCACGTGATTTTCTTCCTCATCTCCATCTTAATAGTTTATACGCACAAGAGAGAGAGAGCGCTCCATTAAAAAATGCAGAAGAGAGAGAGACCGCCATTGCAGCCGCGATTTGTGCCGAAACGGACGCGATTTCGTTCGCTATTACGAACGCTGAGGATGCAATCTCTTTCCGGCGCGGTGCGGCTATTCCTCGCAGTCGAAGCAGCGCTTTTAACTACTATGGTTTAACTATTGGAAAAGTGATAGAACTAAACTGTTTTAATAAGCAGAGTAGGAAGCTTAATTCTGCCCAGTTAGTTTCCTTTCATAATGTGACCAACCTTAGATTATGTAGTTGTAGATCAGTGGCGGTTCCGGGTTCAAATTTGAGCCTAAGCCAAAAAATTATGGGAAATTATTTTCTTATGTTATATAAGATAACAAAATTTTCCTACACATATATAGAGGAGAGATGAGAGAGAATATAGGAGAGAAAAAATATATAAATGAGTCCCATTTCTTTATATGTGAGTGTAGAAAAGAATTTTATCTTATGTAGCATGGGGCAAGGTTACGTTTACAACTCTTACAACCTCAACTATGTTCTCCCGGGAGTACACTTTGCAGTAGTGTATTTTCGGGAGAACATAGTTGAGGTGGTAAGGGCATGTTTGGTACATAGTATAGGATAAGGCCTGATAGTATAAGACCTGATAGTATAAGGCCTGATTGTATAAGACCTGATTGAATTTTAATACTATCCAACGTTTGGCACGGTATTGTATAATATAATATATTGAATAAGATAATATCATCTAGTATTTGATAATGCACTGTATAATACTATATATTATAAAAATAAATATTTTTAATAAAAATATACTTTAATAAAGAATTTATATAATTCTTCAAAAAATGTCATATGATATTAATTTTTATAAAAATTTATTGATCAGTGTGTCCAAAATATAAATTAATTTTTATAAAAATAAAATATTCAATATTTTAAAAATTAATATATTGAAAAATTAATTTTTGTTTTAAGAGATTAATATTAAAATAATATATTAATTTTTGAGAATTACATTAGTCAACGATGTTAATACATCAATCTCTTATCAGGCCTTATCCCTCAACCTTAGGCCGGATTAAGTTATATATCATTTTGATGTATTAAGGGACTATGCTGTATAAGCTTATACTATACAATGGTCACACCAAACAACTGAAAATGTTATAACATATAGTATAAGCTTATATTATCATGCCTTATACGTCACACCAAACATGCCCTAAGAGTTGTAAACAAAAAAAGTTGTAAACGTAACCCTCCCCATGTAGCATAAGAAAACAATTCCCCATTGTAAAATTTATTTTTCTTAATTTTAGTTTGTTCATATTATAACATTTAAATTAGGGAATGATCCATTTATAAATTTTTTCTATAATTTTTTACAATTTATACTATATATTATATGAAGTAGATAGTGTAACCTAGTGTACTTCCGAGAGTATATAGTATAGTTTGTAACAAAAAAATTATAAATATAAATCTCCTCATTTAAATTATATTAAATACAGAGAACCTAAGCAGGCAGTACCAAGAAGAATTATAATTTTATTAAATATTTTTTAATTTTACTAAAAAAATTTATATACAAATAGAAATTGAACACATAACTTAATACAACTTACCCAAATCTCTTACTAAAAATATTTTAAGTTTTAGATATGGCCAAATTACAAATTGTAGCTTGGGCCAAATTATAATTTTAACCTGGGTTAAATTATAATTAATCATGTAATTATATATAATAAGTATAATTTGTTAAAATTTAGCCCGGACCGAGGCCACACCCAGGATGTATGTGGCTCCGCCACTGTTGTAGATACTGAAAGCCATATGAGGCTGAGGCCCAATGGCCCAATATACATTGCATCTGATAGATTAGTTAATAGTCTGTTAGTTTGTTAGTTAGTTAATAATTCAGTTTTAACTATAAGTTAGTTATTCTATTTACAGTCGTTCAGTAGTGCTTAGATAAGTATATAAAGCTCAGTACTCTTTTGTATTGGTTAAGCAATTCATTTTACTCTATTTAATAATCAAGAGCTCCAATTTCTCTTTCTTCCTTTACTTTCTTCTTGTTCTTTACTCCTGTTTCTGATACCTTTTATGGTATTAGAGCTTTCTGATTCATGGAGACCAATCGTGCATACTCTGTTCAAACTTTTTCGAATCCGGTTTCTTTCAACTGGATGAGAACAACTTCCTTCCCTGGAAGCAACATGCACTTACTACGATTAGAGGTTTCAACCTCTCAAGATTCATCAACAAAGAATTGCAGAAAAGTTTACCTGTTCAAGCAGGCTCGACTGGTGATGCTCCCAGCAATAGAGCTGGAGCTGAAAATCAAGACTCGAATTCACAGGATCTTGATGCTCAACAAGATCAACTTCTCCTTTCATGGTTACTTTCTTCCATGACTGAAACACTCTACACAAGAATGGTTGGATGTGAGAGCTCTTTCCAAGTTTGGCATAAACTTGAGGAATTTTTTACCTCTCAAACGAGAGCAAGAATCAAGCAACTGAAATACCACTGTTGTAGATACAAACAAGTTGCATTAAATATTTTACAAAATGTATTAAATGTAAACTATATTATATATATTAAAAATATCATTTAATATCAAAGCATGTCCTAAAATATCGAAATATAGCATTTTTTAGAATTTATGTGTTAAAGTGTCGTGTCGTGTCATAACGTGACTAGCCTTTTTAATGATTTATATTTGTCTCTGACACACCCTTCACGTGAGAGTCCTTTGGACTTGAAGTGTGTATGATTAATGTCAAGAAAATATGTCAAAAAAATTATAAATAAAAATATTATTTTATTCTTTATTAGAAAAGACAATTTGTAAATTGTACAAATTTTTAATCCCAACAATTCCCAAAAGGCGCCATCCCTAAGCAAATCCATCTAGTGTAAGAACATTGCAAAATATTGGTTTTGTTTTTCTTGAACTTTGGCAGTCCTAGAATGTATTTTGTCCTATCATCGTGACAGTGGTTTCCTACACCATCCACAAGTTCAACACAACAACGGTTCCTAACTCTTTGATTCCCCACTAAAATATATAAGAACACTTCACCACCACATCTTCGGGTGTAAGGAACCACTTTAACCCAAAGCTGGTGAAGATTTTTTTAATAATTTATATTATTCTTTAACAATAACTTCTTTCCATAGTTGTTTAAATACTCTTCATATGATGGCAATGGGCTTGGCGCATAATTAGTTTCCATTGGTTAGGGAACATTATATGAAAGTCCTGTTTTGACTATCAAACATAACCTATGAAGCACTGACACTTCAAAAACCCTGACGTGTCGTGTCCGACACTCCCCGACATTCCAACACGCATTATAAAAATTCAAAAAAAGGTTCAAAGGTTGCGTTGCGTTGAGTTTTTAGTTCCAACTATTAGATTCGTTGGATTGTGATTATCGTTTGATTGTGATTACCATTTTATTCAATTAATATAAATATTTGAGATATCTTATGTTTCTTTGCAAAATTTATGAATATTATATGTTTAGATTCGTTTTTTTTTAAATTATTGAATATTAAATATAATATACACTAGATAAATTAAAAATATTATTTAATATCAAAACGTATACTAACGTGTCGAAATCTAACATTTTTTAGAATTAACGTATCGGAGTGTCGTGTCGTATCGTGTCACGTGTCCTGTGTCAGTATCGGTACTACATAGAACATAACTAATAATAAATAACACAATTAGACAGAAGTTGTTGAATGTACCCATAGTTCAAAATTATACGATCTTGTTTGGTGGTAACTAGAAAGCTTTGACGGTGGCTTTGAAATGGTTAGTAAATTTATATTTATAGTTTAAAAATAGTCTTAACGCGCGTTTGCAGCATTTAGCTTTCATTATCTCTAGAAAGGAAATATTTATCGGTTTATATTTATAAACCGATAAAACTTTGTTCATCATTTAATTCATGGATTTATTAATCTCATGTTAAAGAAGATAGTTATTTTATGTAATAGAGACAAACTAGTGAGTTCCACCACCTGAAAAAAAAAATGACACAGTTATCAAAGAGTGTGTAGAAAAAAAACTTATGTCATGTGACATAAGAATAGTTTTTCCATTAATTCATATATACTAACGTTTGCATACATGACATAAACATGATGTTTTAAATATAACAGTAGTTACCTTGAAAAGAAATCTAACACTGGCTATAGGAGAAACATTAAAGCACTTGATAGGTAATCAATCGGGTACCCACATATTGTATAATTTGCAATGGCACTATGGCAGTGTGATTGCCATAATTGCAATTCATATGAATTAATTTCAAACCTTCACTAAAAAAAAAAAAAATGTGATGTTCAGACCGGTTTATGCCATACATGCATATTCTTAGGACAATGTACTACTTCAATTAAAGTAACAGCTAATTAAATTAATATATGAAACTGAGGTGCCATATAAAATTTATGACCAAAGTCGAAGTTTGGTTGAATATCTTCGAGGTAAAGTTTAATAATTATTTTGTTTAGTAATTATTTTGTTTAATATTTATGGTGAAATTAAGAAATAGAGTCTATTCACAGAAGTACTTATTTAAACTGTTTATTTTATTCAACATATAAGTTAACTATATCAAGGGCTCGTTTGGATGGGCTTTTTTATTGAAAAAAAGCATTTTTCATTTTTAGTTCGTTTGGATGTCTGCTTTTAAAAAAAGCACAAGTCACAAAAAAAAGTCAAAAACTTACTTTTTTCTGAAGCTAAAAATTTTAACTTTTAAAAAAAGCAGAAGTCAAAAGTCAAATATTTTTTTCAAAATCTGAATATTTTTATAAAAATATAAATAACTTTAACTTTTGCAAAAATGACTTCTAAAATAAGGAAGAGATAAAAGTTACTTTTTTTAAAAGTGCAAACAAACGGGTTGTAAGTGTACCCACTTAGGGGTTCTAAAGCTCCGTTCTTTTTACGTTTGGTCCACATGTCGTTGATCTTTGACTCATCGAGAACCAATCATTTTTCATCCTCAGAATAAAGCTCTCGACCAATGACCTAGCCGTTGGCTTTTACTCGGTAGAGCATCTAAAAGCCATTTACTGTTGTCATTTCCTTTTAATCGATACATTATTGTCGTAGCATTTTCACAAAGTTCTAGAGATGAGCGTCCACAAGACATTTCTATGAATTTCTCTTTGGTCAAAAACATGAAAGATTCCTAACGCTAGATGATAAACTTTTAGTTTATCTTGTTTTATAGACTAAAATTACATGCAAAATCAAGTTAAATAAGTGAAAACTAGGGTTTATTGAGGTAAAAACATGGACTTTGTGAATTATGAATTAAATAATTGATATTTGTTTATTTTGAAGGTAATTGATATTAAATGGAAGCAAATATGAAGTTTAAAGAATTGGAGATCAAAAACTTGAAGATCATGAAGATTCCAAGTGAAAATAGAAGAAATTACAATTCTTGAAGAGGAGGTTTAAGCTCCCAATTTACTAAAAAGTTTATGTATGAGAGGGCTTAAGCTCCCATAACAAGGCTTAAGCTCGCTGCCAGGTAAAAAGTTCCTCTTCGAAAAGAGGGCTTAAGCGCCCAAAACGGGGTTTAAGCGCCTTCGTACAAATCTGCACTACTGTCCCAGAGGGCTTAACGCCCAACAGCGCGCTTAAGCGCCCAAAATGACCCAACTTAGGCCCACTTGAAATACCCACCTAGGGCACGGATTCTATACTCTTTAAAACACAATTTGGGGCAGAATTACACACTTTTTCACATTCTTGAAGAATTCTTGGTAACCAGGGGTAGAGGGAATGCGAAGAATTCACCAGTTCATGTTCGGGAGAGTCGGAGACGGATCGAAGTCAAGCCTGCACTGAAGTTATTGAAGAAATCTCATTATAATATGGAATTTGGGGGAGGTTTTCTAATTCTTTTCTTTCTTGATTTCACCATGTTTGGCTAAATATTTTAAGTAGTAAGGGTTAGATGAAATTCGATTTATTTATTATGCTTTGAATAATTCTTTACGTTAATTTTCCTTTTTATCATGAATGAAATTGTCTGTTATTAATGCTTTCTATGCGCTTGAATCTTGTAGATTGATCCTAGGTAATTGTATGACAATAGGAATGTTGTTGCATGATCCTTATATGATAATTTCATTGTAATCCTTATGATTCTAGGGATAGACATAGGATTTTGCGCAGTCTTAAGATTCTTGAACGTACTGCTTACTTTCTTGGGGAATAACCAGGAAACTAGGGTTCTTGCAAGATTGTGAAGATTTAGGATGTTAAGGGATTGAATCCTAATTAAATTAAAAGAATTGACTGAATTGATATTAAGGACGATTAATTTAAAGAAGGAACTCAAACGTAATAGAGAGATTGAAGGAAATCGAAACCCTAGCTACGTTCTTTTCTATCAGTTAATTCAAATCTTTAATTTCTTATTTTTTATTCTTACTTTTAATTAGTTCAAGGGAAAAGTGTTTGTCATTTTAAATGACATAAAGTTATGTCATTTTAGGAAAGAGATAAACACAAGAAATTATTTTTTTATTTAAAATTTAAATTAAAAAAAACCACCCACTTTCTCTCCCATGATTTTCATTTCTTGTGTCTATCTCTCTCTTAAAACGACATAATTTATGTCTTTTAAAATGACAAACATCAAACCCTTAGTTTAAATATTTTAAATTTCAAATCAAATCTTGATCCAATTACAATTTCGATTATGGAACTTAAGTCGAAGTACTGAATTAGTGATTGAGTTATAATCCTTGTGGAAACTATCTTTTACTTAAACATTATATTACTTGTATGACCGATGCACTTGCCGTGATCACCAACAAGTTTTGGCGCCGTTGTCGGGGATTATTACTTCAACATTAATAGTAACTATAGATTCTTTAGATTGGACCTTTTTTTTTCTATTATTTAATTTCAGTTTTTATTTTTATTTTTATAATATATTTTCTGGTTTATGTGAGGTACTGTTGATGCCGACTAATTGCATTTCGACCCGGAGATAGAGAAAACAGCAAAAAGAAACATTAAGATCGCCAAAGAAAGAAAGCAGCAAGAACAAGAAGCATCAAGCTCAGTGATACGAGAGGAAGAAACAATGGCAAACAACAACAACAACAATCCACCAGAAGAGTTGATGAATGCATTCCTCACGCCGAGAATGCCAAGAAACACCTCAAGCATCATCAGACCAAATGTTGCTGCAAACAACTTTGAAATCAAGCCAGCTCTACTCTCAGTAGTTCAACAAAATTAGTTTGCTGGTGATGATGAAGAAGACCCTTATCTTCATCTTGATAAGTTTCTGTTGGTATGTGACACAGTGAAGATGAACGGGGTAGCAGATGATGCCATCCGTCTGAGATTGTTCCAATTCTTTTTGGAGGAGCAAGCATTATAGTGGCTGTATCAACAACCTACTAGTAGCATTAATTCATGGGATGACTTAGCCGCTAAATTCTTGGCTAATTTCTTCCCAATGACCAAGTATAACCTGTTGGTAAATGAAATTTCAAATTTCACCCAACAGGAAGGGGAGTCTTTTTGTTCTGCATGGAGAAGATTCAAAGATCGACAAAGAAGATGTTCTCAATATGAATTGCAACTTGGACCAAAGGTGCAAATATTCTTCAATTGAATAACCCCTGCTTCCAGGATGGTCATTAATGCCGCTACAGGAGGGTCATTGAGACAGAAAACTCCTACTCAAGCGTTGGAGTTATTCGAATCCATGGCTTCTTTAGAGAATGAAAGTGTTCCGACACCACTAAAGAAAGGAATATATCAGCTAGAAAGCAATGATGCTATGTTGACTGCACAGAAGGCGATGTCTCAAGAATTGGCATCTCTCACAACCATGTTTGAAAAGTTTCAAGCATCTGCAATTCAGACACAGCCACCTCCACCAATTTGTGAATATTGTGGAGGGGAACACGAGAGCATTAATTGTGGAGCTCTTGGAGGAACTGAAGCAACTCAAGTTAATGGAATATGGTATGATCAGAGAAATCAGGGCAATCTTCAGAGGAACCAGAGCAATCCTTATAGTGATACCTATAACCCAAGATGGAAAAATCACCCTAGTTTCAATTATAAATCAACTTAGCATCAGCTCAATCCACCTCTTCCAATGCAACCACAACCACCTTCACAATGTAGCCCTTCTGAGTTGGAAAAAGCACTGATGCAACTCTCAAAAATAACTAATGATTACATCCAAGGTTCAGAAACTTTCGAAAGTGAAACAACTTCTTTCATGCAAGAAACTCAAACAGTATTCAAGAATCAGGAAGCTGCAATGAGAAATCAAGAAGCATTAATTAGAAATCTTGAAACTCAGATCAGGCAAATTTCTGAAAGGGTTCAAGGCACTTTTCCAAGTAATACCATTATGAATCCTAAAGAACACTGCAAGTCTATTACCACCAGAAGTGGAATAGTAATTCAACCAGTGGAGAAGAAAAAGAATGAGGAAAGGAAGGAAAAATAAGTTGATGTTGATGCCAATGCTGACATTGGAGAAAAAGAAAAGGAGGTTGCTAAAGAAGCTGTTGCAGAAAAAGCTGTTCCTGAAAAGAAGGAGTTCAAATGGGAGAAAAAGAAAGCTCAAGAAAAGCAAGAAAAATCATTGGAGCTCTCACCTTATGCAAAAATTCCATACCCATAGAGGCTCAGACAAGAAATTCAAAAGCAACAGTACTCCAGGTTCCTTGATATTTTCAAGAAGCTGCAAATCAATATTTCATTTGCTAAAGCCTTGGAGAGCATGTCGAATTACGCTAAGTTCATGAAAGATCTTCTATCAAGAAAGCGTAAGCTGAAGGAATGTGAGACATTGACTTTGACAGAGGAGTGCAATTCTATAATTCAGAAGAAGTTGCCTCCGAAGCTTAAAGATCTAGGTAGCTTTAGCATTCCCATAGAAATTGGAAACATTGATGTGGAAAATGCGCTATGTGACTTGGGGGCAAGCATTAATCTAGTGCCTCTCTCCATTTGCAAAGCTCTGAGAATTCATGAATTGAAGCCAACAAAAGTCTCATTACAGTTAGCTAACGAATCTATCAGAAGGCCAGACGGAGTAATTGAAGAAGTCTTGGTAAAGATAGATAAGTTTATCTTCCCTGCAGATTTTGTTATATTAGACATGGAAGAAGATGCTGAAATTCCATTACTTCTGGGAAGACCTTTCTTGGCTACTGCAAGGGCTATGATTGATGTTGAGCAAGGCAAGCTGATGTTGCGGGTTAACGAAGAAACTGTGACAATTGATGTCTTTGAATCCATGAAGCATCCAACTGACGGAGGAGATTGTTTTAAAGTTGATGTGATTCATGATGCCGTACTTGAAACCGTTGATGAAATACTCCAACCACTAATGGAATTGGAGTCATTAGAAGAAAACTATTGCAAGATACAACTGAAGAAACAGAGGAAGAACAAATGGTTGAAAAGTTAGAAAATAAAGTTGATGATGTTACTCAGGGAGAACCTAAAGTTGAATTGAAAGAGCTTCCTCCTACCTTGAAGCATGCATTTCTAGTAGAAAGCAATACATATCCAGTGATCATCAATGAGAACCTGACAACCATTGAAGAAGAAAAATTATTAAAATTGTTGAAGGAGCACAAAACGGCTATTGGATGGTCTATTACAGACTTGAAGAGAATAAACCCATCCTTTCTCACTCATAAAATATTGATGGAGAATGATGTGAAGCCAGTCAGACAACCACATAGAAGACTAAATCCGACTATGAAAGAAGTTGTGAGAAAAGAAGTCGTGAAGCTCTTGGATGCTGGCATGATCTATCCAATTTCTGACAGTGCATGGGTGAGTTCGGTACAAACAGTTCCAAAGAAAGGTGGGATTACAGTGGTGCGAAACGAAAACAATGAATTGATTCCCACAAGAACAATTACTGGCTGGAGAATATGCGTCGACTACAGGAGACTCAATGCTGCTACGAGAAAGGATCATTTTCCTCTACCATTCTTAGATCAAATGTTAGAGAGACTAGCGAGACATTCATACTATTGTTTCCTTGACGGCTATTCCAGATATAATCAGATAGCGGTTGCTCTAGAAGATCAAGAGAAGACAACTTTCACTTGCCCTTACAGTGTTTTTGCTTACAGACGTATGCCCTTCGGGTTGTGCAATGCACCCACCACATTTCAAAGGTGTATGCTGTCCATTTTTTTGATATGATTGAGAATTTTATTGAAATATTTATGGATGATTTTTCTGTCTTCGGTTCATCTTTTGATTTATGCTTAACTAATTTAGCTTGTGTCTTGCATAGATGCCAAGAGAGTAACTTAGTACTCAACTGGGAAAAATGTCACTTTATTGTAAGAGATGTCATATTATTAGGCTATAAGATTTCTGAGAAAGGAATTGAGGTAGATAGAGCAAAAATTTCACTCATAAAGAAACTTCCCCCTCCATCTAATGTGCGTGGTGTGCGTAGTTTTCTTGGACATGCAGATTTCTATCGGCGTTTCATCAAAGACTTCTCAAAGATTTCCAAGCCTCTCTGCAAGCTATTGGTCAAAGAAGAAGAGTTCAACTTTGACAATGACTGTTTGATTGCTTTTAATCTTTTGAAAGAAAAATTAACGACAACACCTATTATCACATCACCTGATTTTGAATTGCCTTTTGAATTGATGTTTGATCATAGTAGTTAAAAGCGCTGCTAAAGCGGCGTTACCCGCAACGTTTGCGGGTTGCGGTGGTCGACCGCGAGGAATAGCCCCGCACCGCGCTGGAAAGAGATTGCGTCTTTAGCGTCCGTAATAGCAGACAAAATCGCGTCCGTTTCGGCACAAATCGCGGCTACAATGGCGCGCTCTCTCTCTTCTGCGTTTTTTAATGGAGCGCTCTCTCTCTCTCTTCTACGTATAAACTATTAAGATGGAGATGAGGAAGAAAATCACGTGACTTACAATTCATTTTGAATCTTATTTTTATTATAATATTATTTTATTTTGATTGTATGTTCCCAAGACTTTTATTTTATAAAATGGAGAATTGTCTCTCTCTTCTGAGTAATCTGAAAAATCTGAAAAGTAATCTGATTCAAAAATCTGAAAAGTAATATTTTTTATGTAAATCACGTAACCTCTTCTGAGTGTCTCTCTCTTCTTTTATTTTATTATAATTTTATTTTATTTTGATTGTATGTAAATCAAGTAACCTGTTCACTGGACTTTTATTTTATTACATAACCGACATATTTTTTATGCTATCAGATATATAAATAATTATATATCAATATATTCTATCAGGATCATATTTATATACAATCATCTCTTGTCTACCTTTCCACCACATTTATATACAATCAGAATCAGATATATAACCGACACATTTTTGTATCCCATTAGTGAGATATATTGATTAATTTTTGTATCCTATCAGCGAGATATATATTGATTATATATATATATATATATATATATATATATATATATTTGTATCCTATCAGAGAGAGATATATTGATTAATTTTTGTATCCTACATAGAGATATATATTGATTAATTTTTGTATCTTATCAGCGAGGTAGATATTGATTATATATATATATATATATATATATATATATATATATATATATATATATATTTGTGACCAACAAATTATTATTCAACAGCGTCTCCTGTAGCTCTCTTATTCATCCGAACGGATTTCTCTTTTGAATGGAAATCATCTCTTTTCTCTTCCTGGGTAATGTTCTTTATTTATTTATTTTTTTGTTTTTTTCTAGCATCCTATTTTCATTTTATTTTCTAGGTTATTTTTTTTTTTTTGGATTTTTTTCTGACTTCTTCCCCCTTTTTTTGGGTTTTCTTTTTTACCTCTTCCTTCTTCTTTTTTTGACTTTCTTCTTTTTTTTGCTGGCCTCCTAATCTTTTTGTCAGACAAAAAGATCATTACTAGTAGTGATGGCATCCAATGTGTCGGTTATTTTTTATATTGAAATTTATTTATTTATATATTAGTGAAAATTATTTATTTATATATAGTGAAATTTATTTATTTATAAATTTATTTATAAAAAGATCTTTTTTACCTTTTCCTTCTTCTTTTTTACCTTCTATTTTATTTATTTATATTGAAATTTATTTTAGTTTTTTTCCGATTTCTATTTTGTTTTTTGTTTGCCTCTATAATAATAAATATAGCTAGTGATGGCATCCAACAACAGCACACAAGAATCTCCTTCTTCTTGTGCTTTGGTTAAACCCCCGGGTCCTTATCGTGATATAGCATTGGCAATGGAATTCCTTGAAGGATATCAATAACAAAAGAAACGTGACATGTGACTTCTGTCAGAAGACAACAACAGGTGGAATTACCAGGGCTAAATTCACCAAATAGGGATAAAGGGAGATGTAGAGCCATGTAAGAAACCCCCTCCCCCCCCAGAAGTAAGAAATGCTTTGAAGGAAGCGTATGAGAAGAAGCTAGTTGATAAAAATGCTTCCCTAAATGAGCTACAAGAAGATGATGATGAGCTTGAAGATGTGGAAGAAATCCATAACCTTAGAACTAGAAAAAGGGGAGTAACACCTAGTAGTGATTCCTCTGTTGTTGCTGCCAAGAAAGGCAAGACTGTGAAAGGTCCTATGGACTTACTTCTTTTGAAAAAACCAGAAGATAACATCAAGTTAGGGAAAAGGCAAACAAGCATCAATGATGCTTGTGATAAAGAAGCTAGAGCAAGAACAATTCAATATATTGAGAGGTTTTTAGTAACGAATGGGATACCTTTCAATGTTGTACGCTCTAGAAGTTTTAGGTTGATGGTTGAAGCAATAGGGAGCTATGGTCCTCATTTGAAGGTTCCATCTTATTATGAATGTAGAGTTACACTCCTTCAAAGATTTAGAGTATACAAAGCAATTACTGAAGGAGCATGAGATAGAGAGAGTAAATTATGGATGTTCTATTATGTCTGACGGATGGACAGATAAAAAGGGTAGAACTTTGATTAATTTCTTGGTGAATTGTCCATCAGGAACTATGTTTGTTAAGAGTGTTGATGCTTCTTCGTATATGAAGACTGGTGAGAAATTACATGAACTTTGGACACTTTTGTAATGGAGATTGGTGAACAAAATGTTGTTCAAGTGGTGACCGACAACGGAAGCAATTATATTTTGGCTGGTAAGAGACAACAAACTCATTCAATTGTTAATATTTCAATTTATTTGTGACTCATTTTCTTAATTAAGTTTATGCTTGTGATGTTAGGAAAACGTTTACAAGCGAAGAGACGTCATTTGTTTTGGACTCCATGTGCTGCACATTGCTTGGACTTGATGCTAGAAGACATTGGAAAGCTTGATCGAGTAAAGACGAAAATAAAAAGAGGCATCATCCTAGTAGGTTTCATTTATAATCATTCATTGGCATTGAATACTATGCGGAAGTTCACAAGCAAAACAGAATTGGTGAGGCACGAAGTGACAAGGTTTGCCACCACATTCCTGACATTACAAAGATTGTATAAGCAGAAAGACAACCTCCGAAGGATGTTCACTTCTGATGAGTGGTCAAAATCTAAGACTGCCAAAGACCCTAAGGGGAAAAGGGCAACTGATACAGTACTCAGTACATCTTTTTGGAATGATGTTGTTTATTGTCTTAAGGCTATGGGGCCTCTTGTGGGTGTGTTGAGAATGGTTGATAATGAAAAAAAGCCAGCAATGGGTTACATTTATGAAGCAATGGATAGGGCCAAAGAGGCAATTCAAAATGCATTTCGTGGAATTGGAAAGGAAGATAAGTATAAAGAGATTTTAGCTATCATTGATAGAAGATGGGATTGTCAACTTCATCATCCTTTGCATGCAACTGGGCATTATCTTAACCCTCAATATTTTTATTCTAATCCAAAGCTTGATGAAGATTTAGAAGTGGTTAATGGTTATTTAAAATGCTTCGAGAGACTAACTGCCAATGAGGTTGAGATGGACCAGGTCATGGATGAATTGGAATTATATAAGAAAGCTCAGGGTCTCTTTGGCATGGACTCGGCCAAAAGGCAAAGGGATAAAGTGTCTCCTCATAAGTTTTTGATCACTTTAAGCTTTTATTATTACAATTTATTTAACTAGTCATATTATTTGGTTATTATATTTTGTATTACAGTTCAATGTTGGGGGACATATGGAACACAAACAAAAGCACTGAAAAAATTGCCATTAAAGTATTGAGTCTGACTTGCAGCTCTTCAGGATGTGAGCGCAATTGGAGTATTTTTGAGCATGTAAGTATATGCTCAATGGTTTTATTTTATAGAGCTTAATAACGAATTGTTAAACTAATATTTATTTTTTAATTATCAAATAGATTCATTCCAAGAAGCGAAGTAGACTTGAGCATCAGAAGTTGCAGGACATGGTCTATATTAAATATAACCAAACTCTTAAACACCGATTTGACAGTCGTGATCTGATTGATCCCATTCTCCTAAATGGTATTGATGAAAGCAATGAATGGTTGATAGGAGATATGGGTGGAGATGGGGAACATAATGAGAATGAAGTTGTATTTGAGGGTGATACCTTGACCTGGGGTGTAGTTGCAAATGTAACTAATGCTGATGAACCTATAGTTTACACTAGACAGCAGACAAGGTCCACCACTTTTCCTTCAAGCTCTAAAGGAAAGGACATTATAGAAACAGAATGACTTGGAGATGTGCCAGAACAATTGTATAATGTAGACACTAGTGACAGTGAGGCTGAAACAGACTTTGGTGATGATGGAATTGAAGATTCTGATTAGTTCTTTTTGACATTTGAATATGGAAACAGAATGGAATTATGGAATATGTTTTGGATATTGTTATGTTTTGGATATTGACAATATTTAGATCTTTTAATTGGCTACTTGGAATTCCTATTTGTTTTGGAGCAATTCTTTATTATTATTGATTGATTTTTATTTTTTAGCATACATATATATATATATATGTATGTATGGATGGAAGAAGAAGATGGCTGAGATGATTTGAAAGAGAGCTTAGAAGAGAAAGATTTAAACATGTTAATAAAACAGATGTATTTCCCAGATATCTGAACCATCATTTGGAACCATCATTTTAATGAAGAATCTTTCTTATTTGGAATCGGATACCGAATCCATTGAAGAGCTTGATTAAGAGGTTTGTAATTGGTAACTAACCGTAGAGTTCCACGCTCAATTTCAGATTGCTTATTGACATAGAAGGCAGAACAAGACCAAGGACTCTTGCTTTTCCTGATGAGACCTTTAGCAATGAGATCAGCAATTTCTTTTTGACAAAAGACAAGAAGTTCACCACTCATTTGAATAGGACGAGCTTTGGTTGGGATTTGCCTTTCATTAAAATCCTTTTCATAGGGAAGATCTACGATATGTTTTTTCCTTTGCCAAAAAGCATTCGGAAGATCAGAACAGATTGTATTTTGGATTTGTTCAAGCAAAACTTTGATCTTTTGTTGAACTTCAGGCTGCTTTAACTGATTTTCAATATTCTTAAAAGAAATTTCTTCTTTAAGGAAATTGATTTGTTTTTGTTTGTAATGGATAAAATTCAAATCTCTTATGATGGGTTTCTTAAGAAATTTAAAAACAATTGGTTTGTCCAAATGATAAGTAATTATACCCTCATCTGTGATAGTTAGAGGAAAAAGAGATTTGATGAACGGAGTTCCAAGAATAACTCCATTTTTTAGGTTTTTAACAAGGAGAAACGGTGTTTCAACTTTTAAATTATCATTTTCAATGACAATGAATGTTACAAGACAGCTTTTACTGTTCCATTTGGTCAATACGAATGGAAGGTAATGCCTTTTGGACTGAAGAATGCTCTCTCTGAATTTCAGAGAATCATGAATGATATCTTCAATCCATACTCAACTTTCACTATTGTCTACATTGATGATGTTCTTGTCTTTTCTCAATCTATTGATCAACATTTTAAACATCTTCATATTTTTGTAGATGTAATTAAGAAAAGTGGTTTAGCTCTTTCTAAATCAAAGATCAATCTATTTCAAACAAAAATCAGGTTCCTCGGTCATACTATTTATCAAGGCACTATTACTCCAATTTGTAGAGCTATTGAATTTGCTGACAAATTTCCCAATCAAATTATTGATAAAACTCAATTACAAAGATTTCTTGGTTGTTTAAATTATGTAGCTGACTTCTTTCCTCAACTTAATAATCTAATCAAGCCTCTCCATAATCGTCTTAAAAAAGACCCTCCTCCCTGGACTGATGTTCATACTGACGTAGTCAAACAGGTCAAAGCTAAGGTAAAGGAACTTCCTTGTCTTTATCTTCCCAATCCTCAGGCTTTCAAAATTGTTGAAACTGATGCCTCTGACATAGGTTATGGTGGCATTCTTAAACAAAGAGTCTCAGACAAAGAGCATATCATTGCATACACTTCAAAACATTGGAATCCAGCACAACAAAAGTATTCCACTGTCAAAAAAGAAGTTTTAGCAATTGTTTTATGTATTTCAAAATTTCAATCTGATTTATTAAATCAAAAGTTTTTAATCCGTGTTGATTGCAAATCTGCAAAAGACATTTTACAAAAGGACGTAAAGAATCTAGCATCTAAACAAATTTTTGCTAGATGGCAAGCTATCTTAAGTGTTTTTGATTTTGAAATTGAATATCTCAAAGGCACCTCAAACTCTCTCCCTGATTATCTCACTCGTGCATTTCTGCAGGGAAGATAAACAGTGTCCTGTCATGCCGAAATCGGTAAAATCAACCTCTTCTAAAGAGAGGAAAGGAAAGCTAATCCTGGCTGGGTTAGCTAAAAAATTAGAAAAAACTGGGTCTCCAGCCCAACAACAATCTGGGTCATCTACCCAACCCCAAACTGGGTCATCTACCCAAAGAGTTGAGGATACTTCCTCTTCTAAACAATCCAAAGCAGACTATGCAATGCCAATCCAAACACTTCAAGCCTTCCAAGACCAAGGTTTGACCCATCTACCAAAGAAAACCTGGGCTGAAATAGCTTCAGAAGATGAACAGGAAGAAAGTCTTTCTGTTTTGATTGATAACCTAAAAACCAAGCAGATCTCTAACCGTCCAAACAGGGCCCTAGAAATCCAACCCAAACCTATTTCTACCCAGAAACCAAAACCTCAAACACCATATGTCTCAAAGAACAAGTTTCTAGAAGTAATCCAAATGGAACCATCCTACTGGGATAATAAACCAACCAAGGTTCCTGTGAAGATCTTCCCCAAAGACTTCAAAGGACGACAATTTCATTTCAAACCACATTCTCCAACTAAATCCCAAAAATTTTATGAGTTTATTCTACTTGATTCAAACTCTATTTCCATCAAACACTATAAGAGTCCAAAAGACCCTGAGTTTATTACTCATTCAACCATCCAGATTCTCAAGGTGATCACCCCAGCAGAATATGGAAATCCAAATAAAATAACCAAATTTTCCCAGCCTTATGATCCAATTGGATATAATTATTGGGACTATGAATTAGCCTGGACCAATGTCTTCTTCATGCAAAATAAAGAAAACAAACATTCATGGTTAATTTACTTTAAGCAAAATATCCAATATAATTTTCCGCAATGGTTTAATAAATGGTGAGATTATTTTGGACCAATCCTTGATATCCTTCCTCCACAAGTCTTTGAAGGAATGACAATCTTTTCCAAAAAATTCGACAATCTAGCAGATCCCTTTCCAATAGATCTGCATTTTTTCTCAAAGTTCTCTCTGGCATGGATATTTTCATGGCAGTACAATTACAGCGAGAAAACAGGCATCAGACTACCATTACTCAGGAGACAAGCTTTTGTTAAATGGTGGATAGAATTTGATGCTTCAAGAGCTTACCCAGAAAATGTCAAGCTCTGGTTTAAAAAACATCCAAAAAGCATCAAGCCAGCTGATCCAGAAACCTCCGTTTTCTTGAATCAAAAGGCTCAGATCACAGCAGCATTAGCAGCATCAACCAGCAAAGAAAATTTTGCAAAGAATTTGCAAGGTATTCTTCAATTACTCCAAGAAGAAGCTGAGAGTTCTAAACAGAAGACAGGTTCTTCATCTCCTTCTATCTCTTCTTCAACAGAAGACTTCTACCAAAATGAGGATGATTGTTTTGGAATCAACTTAGCAGAAGACTGTTGAAGAAAACCACTGTAGTAACGCTGATGGCAAAATGACATGAGCATGATGTCAGCATAAGGTGACGCATACAGTGACGTAATCAAAGTGTCGGCAGAAACTGTAGCATCACGAGTCAGTTACTGTTCACTTAACCTACACTGTTCAAACAGTACCGGTCATGTAACTTGTACTGTAGCAATAGTGATTTTTCAATCTATTTAAA
The DNA here is from genome assembly GCF_033153095.1 of Gastrolobium bilobum. NCBI lineage: Eukaryota > Viridiplantae > Streptophyta > Magnoliopsida > Fabales > Fabaceae > Gastrolobium > Gastrolobium bilobum. The sequence goes on from NW_026900034.1 coordinate 103,065, forward strand.
GGGTTGCTTCAGTTTGTTGAAGGCATCCTTTCATTTGCTAAGTTTTAGAGAGATAGTCTAGAGAGATTGCGAGGTACTTCTGAGTTTTCTCTTCTTCTCTGTTTTCTCTTTAATCTTTCAATCTGTAACTGTAATCTCAATCTTTATGTTTTGAATAAAAGTGTTATTTCATATCTGCTTATGTAATGAACTCTTCTCTTCTCCATCCTTCCACCCAAGTTTGACTTCGGCCTACCGTATACAGCTTGGGTTCTCACCTTAAATTTATTTTATGTTTTAATTTCTGCATTTTAATTTCAGTCATTTATTTCATATAGTAGTCTGTCTACTTTCCTGCTTTCCATTTCTGCTCTAGTTTACTTCATTTCCCTCTGGTATCAGAGCCTGATGGGGAAGTAGGAATATATGGATAGATCTAAATTATCTGTTATTTATCTGAGCTTTATGTTAACATTTTAACATGTGTTAGAAGCATGTATGATTGTAGGATGAGAAATGAAAGTCTTGAGAACTTGTTCAGCTGTTGCAGTAAGTCCCATATGAAGGGCAGTAAGTCAAATTTGCCGATGTTGAACAAAGGATCAAGAAGATCTCTGACAATCTGTTGTTTATTTACGTTAAAATCTTAATCTAATGCTCAGTTGATAAAATTTAATTTACATCTATCTCTGTATTACTATGGATCCAAATGATGGTTCAGATATCTGGGAAATACATCTGTTTTATTAACATGTTTAAATCTTTCTCTTCTAAGCTCTCTTTCAAATCATCTCAGCCATCTTCTTCTTCCATCCATAAAGATCAAGTTAAAAATCATACAAAAAATATTTTTAAAGAAGAAATCTCCTTTGAAGATATCAATCAAGATCTGGATAACTGGGAAATTCCCAGAATTCCAACTAATGAACTATACAAACCCGAAGGAAACTTCTTTCGGAAATCTGACTATATCATCAGAACAGTTGAAAGAAATATCCCTTTAAATAAGGAATTTGAAGAATTTCAACTACTTTCAAAATCGTCTATACAAACTCATAAACAAAGTTATAACTATCTGCACATCGGATGTGTCCAAGTGGCTATTAAACCTCTTGGAATTGAAGGTCTAAATGCTTCTGTTCTTCTATGCCTTCGTGATACAAGGCATAACAAATTTACAGATTCTATACTTGGAACTGTTGAAACAAGCCTAAGCAATGGACCAATCTTTTTCAATTGTTATCCTGATCGTATGGTTAGTCTTCAAGATAAAAATATCTTGGATGTCTTAACTTTGAACATTGAGACAAGTGGTCTGGACATGAAATCCGGATCTATTCCAGCAGCTTTGCTTTTTAGGATTCAATATAAAGTATTGAATTCTTCCATCTCTAGGGTTCTTAAACCCAAGAAAACTGGGGAAACTACTTTGTTCCTTACTGACATGTCTAGAGCAAATGTCACTGTTCCTAAAACCATCCGTTGGACTGACATAGTCCTACCAGATAAATGGAGGCTTGAGAAGGCAACACCTGCTCAACCTAGAGATACTCCAAACTTTAGAGAAATCAAGCAGTTCCCAAGTGGTGCTGTTGAAATAATCTTCGATAGAAGAAACTCTTTCAGTTCTGCAAGTTCTTCCAGGTCTGTTCAAACTCAAGATTTTCGTTCTGAAGATTTTCAATCTGCTCTTTCAAGGAGATCTTTCTCTACAATTTCTGAACCTAGTAGGTTCAATCTCCATCTCCAAGGTTTGGACACTTCTTCTTCTATTCCTAAACCTTCATATACCCAAAAAGAAGAAGAAAATGAACAAAGTATCATCCAATCCCCAAAATCTATTCAATCTCCAACCTATTCCTCTATGCATAATTCTTATGATGTTATATAAGTTCATTATAGATAAGGAAACCCTTAGGAAAGACTTTAATTCTGAGGAACGGTCTCCTCAAAAAGAATGGTTCTTCCAAAATTATAAGGGAATTAAAAGACAACTAATTCAAGAAGAATTTTATAACTTTCTTGACAAGGTAGAGTTAAATATTCCTTTCTTTGATTGGTTTCAAGCTTATTCTGTCCAACAGGACATCGATTATCCATTCAAGACTCCTCAATCTGCTAATGTCATCACTGATTGGCACCTGAAAGAAGGAGAGATTATCAAGTCTGAATTTCCTCCCACAACTTCTTTCTATCTCCCAAAAGTTTGTGATAACAAAAGTAGGTCTGTTCTTGCTTCACCTTTTAAATTAAAAGATGAAAATGAACAAGTCTCTCCAATGGATTTTAAAAATCTTATTGAGCAATCTAATTACACCAACAAATATCTTCAAGTTTTGGGTGAAAAACTTATCAAAACTATTGAACCTTCATCCTCTGCATCTTCTTCTAAAAACTTAGAAAAACCTTTGTTCAAACCTTTCAAAATGAATGATCAACTTAGAAAAGAGTTTGCAAAGTTAAAACCTGCTCAATCTCAGTCTCAGGATGAATTTCTTAAAAAAATTGATGAGAAGTTAAGTACATTAACCATTCCTGATACCCCACAACATTCTGATCAAGAGACTCAACAGTCTCATAAACATAACACTCGGTCAAAAACTATCAATACTCTGAATCATTATGATGAATCTCCTGAGTCAGATAACAAATCTGAAATTAAAATTAATCCTATAACTGGTATTAATAATTGGAGAAACCCTTCCAAACTTTATTACCAAAAAGCAACTGCTCCTGATCTTCTACTTGAAGAAAAGAATACAAGTTTCAAAAGTTTTAATGGTAACAACGTCTATGAATGGAACATAGATGGTCAATCAGAGTATAACATACTCAATATAATGCACCATATGACTATGGTTGCAACTGCCTATCAAACTTCTCATAATTGTTCTGAAGCAATTATAGTCAATATTATTGTCTCTGGCTTCTCTGGTCAACTCAAAGGTTGGTGGGATAATTATCTTTCTGAAGATGAAAAAAATTCTGTTCTTAATGCCATTAAAGTTGATCCTGATGGCATTCCTATAGTCTCTGATGGAAAAACTATTCCAGATGCTGTTAATCAATTAATCTTCACCATTATCCAACATTTCATTGGTGATCCATCCTTATGGAAAGATCGTTCTGCTGAACTCCTATCCAATCTTAAATGTAGAACCTTAGGTGACTTTCGCTGGTATAAAGATACCTTCCTAACTAGGGTTTACACTCGAGATGATAGTCAACAACCTTTCTGGAAAGAAAAATTCTTAGCTGGTCTTCCAAAATCTTTAGGAGACAAAGTTAGGGATAAAATCCGTCATCAATCTCTAACTGGAGATATCCCTTATGAGCAATTAAGTTATGGACAATTAGTTGCTTATATCCAAAAGGTAGCTTTAAAAATCTGTCAAGATGATAAAATCCAACGTCAACTTGCAAAAGAAAAAACTCAAAATCGTAAAGATCTAGGATCATTTTGTGAACAATTTGGTCTGCCTTGTACTACAAAACCTAAAAAACATAAAAAACAGGAACAAAAACAGGTTAAAACTTTTAGGAATTTTCGTAAGAAACCCAATTACAATAAAAGGTTTAAAAATGAAAATCCTAAGCCAAATACTGAAACAAATAAATCACAAAATACATTCAAACCAATTAAGCCAACTATTTGCTACAGCTGTGGTAAACCTGGACATATTAGTAAATATTGTAGGCTTAAGAAAAAACTAAATAACCTAAACCTTGATCCTTCTATTGAAGAACAAATCAATAATCTTCTAATCCAGTCCTCGGATGAAGAATCTGGAAAAGAATCCTCAGAAGATTTAAACCAAATTCATGAAGATGATCTATCTTCTAGTGAGGACTCACAATCCTTGCAAGAAATTAATGTCTTGACTAAAGAACAAGATCTTTTGTTCGAAGTCATAGATTCAATCAGTGATCCCCATGAAAAGAAAGCTTACTTAGCAAAATTAAAATCATCCTTGGAAACCAGTTCTTCTAAATCTAAAGAGTTGTTGGTTCCTAATAAGTTTAATCTTAAAGATACCCTTAAAAAACTTGAAAAGAGTATTACTGTCAAACCTATAACTGTCCAAGATCTTCAGTATGAGATCAATATTCTCAAAACTGAAGTTAAACAAATCAAAGAACAACAACAAACTCATCAGAACATCCTTCTTCAATTACAAAATGAAGAATCAACGGGAACGAGTATGGAAAATACTCTGTCTAAACCAGATGAAGATAAGAATCTTAAAGACGAAGAATTTTTAGGATTAATTAATCAATTAACAATTCAAAAATTCTATATCCCAATCAAACTCAATGTAGGTAATTTTGACCTTGAAATTGAAGCTCTGTTTGACACAGGGGCAGATTCAAACTGCATTCAAGAAGGTCTAATTCCTACTAAATATTTTGAAAAGACTTCTGAACGGCTTAGTACTGCTAGTGGTTCAAAACTTCAGGTTAATTATAAACTTCCGAAAACAATCATCCTCATTTTGGTAGAAGTCTTCTGTTGAAGAAGAGATAGAAGGAGATGAAGAACCTGTCTTCTGTTTAGAACTCTCAGCTTCTTCTTGGAGTAATTGTAGCATATATATATATATATATGTATGTATCTAGGTTATGTTAATACATTCCGCTATTTCCGCAACCGCAACCTGTTATAGCGCTATAGTGTTTTTCAGGGTTTGCCGCAACCGGCCGCAATCCGCTTTTAACTACCATGTGTGTGATGCTAGTGATTGTGCAATAGGTGCAGTCTTAGGTCAAAGAAAAGATAAACTTTTGCATGTTATATATTATGCTAGTAAAGTTCTGAATGAAGCACAGGCAGATAGCTTTCCAAGAGTACATGTGTGTGAGGATGGCAGATTTATGCCAGCAGAGAGATATCATTGCACCGTCATTCAAGCATCCAGCGTACTCCGATCAGATGAGGAGGACGCATTCATGGCCTCTACACGGCTAGATGCTGCTACTGCTGAGATGACTGCGGACACTACACAAGCCGCTGCTGCTACTGATGATGCTCATGATACCTAGGATCCAGTTGTTGATCGATAACTCTCTATAAGAGAGTTATTTTGGGCTTAATTGTGATATTTTGGTGCTATGATTACATATAATTCTCTTGATTATATATAATTAATGCATGAATTCTATGATTTCATGATTTAATTGAGAGTTATGTTAATTATGTATATTTGGATATAAATGAAGTATTGGAAACATTTAAATGCATTTGTTATTTTACTGCAGGTCAATGCTCTAGCATCAAAAAGATATGTTGTAGCAGTGTAGCTGAGGTCAGCAAGACAAATTGTTGACATCATCACCAGCAAGCTATGGATCCAAGTCTAATTTGATGGAAGAAGCTTCTGAACGTGTAATCAAAGACCTGATCTGGATACGCGCTCAAAGACATTCAAGAAATAACAATCCAATCTTCATCAAATCAACGATAACAAATCCAATTCAGATTTGAATCACAAATTTGGAAAGAATTTGATGAGATATGCAGCAGCATGCTCTGTCAGCATTACAATAAAACAGAGTCCTATGCTCATTCAATCACAAGGCAGATTTGAGTGAAGATTTGCATGGATATGAAGAGCTGATTGAAGCCCAGAATATCAAAGTATATAAAGGAACGAACCCTACACACAGAAGACATGCTGGATATGTTTTAGACACCCAAATTAAAGTCAAATTTTAGAGAGAGAAAGTGGGGAAACACTTGGACGAATTTGAGGGTTCGTTGAGAGAAATCCAGCGAATCAAAAGGAGGAGGTAGGGTTCGATTGAGAAATCATTGAACCCAGTAACTTGCTGCATTATTCCGGCGGCTGAGGCAAAGTTGATGGTGGTGGAGCTCATGGTTGCTGCGATAGCAGTGCTACAGCAATGTCCCTGCTTTCTTTACTTTAGCTTTATGAAATCCTATTCTTTCTTTGTTGTTTTTCTCCACCCAATTATGGGCTAAATTGTTAGGATTGGGTGATAGAGTACCCTTATTGTGATGTAAACAATATTGCCTAAAGTTTGTTGCATGATTTTCCTTTCAGTTGCTTAATAAAGTGTTAAATTGTCTCTAATCTTGTTGATTCATCGAGAGAGGGTTGCAAAGTACTTAGGATTTAGGCTACAGAGATATAGGTGAATCCTGAATATTATTAAGCATTGTGGTTTAACTAAGTAAAATTAGTTAATTGTGGTAGAGAGATCACTTGCACCACAAAATCATATGGAACTTGAACTTAATGAATTCATAACTTTGTTGGCCATAGAGATGAGGGACTTAATATACATGTATTGTTCGTGAGAACCCTTGCATGCATTAATTTTTTGATTACTGAATGGATGATTGTTGTAGCATGGTTACTGCATTCTGGTGAAATTGATCCCAATCTATCTTTAAACACTTAGAAAACTTATTTTGTTACTGCATTTTCTTAGTTAACCATTAGTCTTAGTTTATTTAATTTCTTAATTGTTAAATTAGTCATTAGCCACTCACAAATCATCTTTGTTACCTTGATTGCTTCACTTAGAGCTATAGCTTTACTTAATCTCTGTGGAAACGATATCTGGACTCACATATTCAATTTATTACTTGATGACACATGCACTTGCGTTAAAGTGTGATTGATAAAAGGGGACATAATTGCACAACAAGTTTTTGGCACCGTTGCTGGGGATTATTATAAAGCTATTTTCTGTTTGTGAAGTAATATTTAATCTTTTCTTCTTTCTGTTCTATCAGGTACTCCAGCTAGTTTATGAACATCCTCCCTAATCAGCCAGAAGTTGCATTTGATCCAGAGGTTGAAAGAACTTTTCTAGCAAGGAGAACGAGGCAGAGACAGAACAAAGCTGTAGCAATACCCAAAACTGCAGACATGGAAGTAGAATGATCTATGAATGGGGATGAACGAGCTGAGATGCCTATTAGATCACATAGAGTTCCCACTCTCAACAATCTCTACTCGGGGATTGTACAACCTGATGTTGCAGCAGCAAACTTTGAGCTGAAACCAGTGACGTTCAGCATGCTGCAAATAATTGGCCAGTTAAATGGAATGCCTAGTGATGATCCACATCTGCATTTGAAGAACTTCATGGACGTGGCAGATAACTTCAAAATACAAGGAGTCACAACTGATGCATTAAGGTTGAAGCTATTCCCTTATTCACTAGCCAACAGGGCTAGGACTTGTTTGAGCACTTTAGCCCCTAATTCAATAAGAAGATGAGATGATTTGGCTGAGAAATTCTTAGTCAAGTTCTTCCCTCCAGTCAAGGCAGCTCAACTAAGAAGTGGGATCACATCTTTTCAGCAGAAAGAAGGAGAATCACTATATGAAAGCTGGGATAGATTCAAAGAATTGCTTCGGAAATGCCCTAACCATGGCATACCATAATGGCTTCAAATGAAAACCTTCTACAATGGGCTGAATGAGCAAACCCGTGGCATAGTAGATGCATCATATGGAGGATCTCTCTTGGACAAGACATTTACATAAGCTTACCAGATTCTGGAGAGGATGGCAAACAACAATTATCAAAGGCCATCTGAGAGGATAATTGCACAGCAGAAGGCTGCAGGAGTGCTGGAGTTGGATGCTATATCAGCATTATCAGCACATATATCTTCTTTGACTAATACTATTAAAACTCTAAATCTGAACACTGATGCTAAAGCATAGCCACAACAAGTACATGCAATTTCTAATACTTCTAAATGGTTCTCATAGTTATGATGATTGCCCTAAAAACCCTCAATCTGTATTTTTAGTAGGAAATTATAACATGAGCAATCAATATTCAAATTCCTACAATCAAGGATGGAGGAATGGTAATAACTTTCCCTATTCTCAAGGGCAATACCAAGGATCAGGCTATGCTCCAGCACAACAGATGCAAAGGCCACCATTCCAACAGCAACAACAATTCCAACAGCCTAGATAGCAAGCTGACAACTCTAGCTTGTTGGAGAATATGCTGAAGGATTTCATGGCAAGGAATGATGCCATTGTTCAGAGTCAATCAGCATCAATAAAGAATTTGGAGAATCAAGTAGGACAGTTAGCTGATGCCATGAGAAGCGGACCCATAGGCACACTGCCTAGCAACACTGGAAATCCAAGAAGAGAAGGGAGTGAGCAGATCAAGGCCATAACATTGAGGAATGGGAAAACAGTAGATGAACCAGACCATATAAAAGACTATCACAAGATGAAGGAGCTAGAAAGCCAGAATGCAGGAGAGAAGGTTGTTGTGGAAGAAGATGTTGGAGAGCAACAGGTTGACACTCAGACCAAAAGTCTAGAACAGAATGCAGCAGCAAAGAAGCAGTATAGTCAGCCTGCTGACAAAGCAAGTAGACCACCACCTCCTTTTCCTCAGAGGTTCATGGATGTGCTAGAGCAATTACATATCAATGTTCCATTGGTAGAAGCTCTTGAGCAAATGCCTAGCTATGCAAAGTTCATGAAAGACATCTTGTCAAGAAAAAAGGATTCAAAGAGTATGAGACAATAGCTCTCACCCAAGAAAGTAACAGGTTCTTGAACAAGTTTCCACCTAAAGTAACAGGTACCTCTTTTCTTGGGTAGACCATTCCTAGCTACTGGAAGAAATCTCATTGATGTTGAAAAATGAGATCTGACTATGAGAGTCAATGATGAGAAAATAACCTTTAATGTGTTAAATGCTATGAAATATTCAAGTCAAATGGAGGAGTGCTCTGCCATAGAAGATGCTGACGAACCACTGCTACAGCAACATGAACCAGAAATTGAGAAAGAGCCACTGGAGATTGTCATAGCAAAATAAGGTGCAATTGACAAAGAAGAGGTGGAAGCATGTTTAGCCTGGATAGATGCCCAATCAAAGATTCCATTCAAAGAGAGACACTTTAAGTCTCTGAATTTGCAAGAAAGAAAAGCACAACCACCAAAGCCTTCAATTGAAGAACCACCACTGCTGGAGCTTAAGCCACTGCCTGATCACTTGAGATATGCATACTTGGGGGAGAATGATACTCTGCCCGTAATAATTTCATCTCATTTGACCAAGTTGCAGGAGGGGCAGTTGCTAGATATATTGAAGAAACACAAGACAACCTTGGGGTGGACCATTGCAGATATAAAAGGAATAAGTCCCTCACTGTGTATGCATAAAATTTTGCTGGAGGAAGGCTACAACAGTACTGTACAGCATCAGAGGAGGCTGAATCCTATGATGAAAGAGGTTGTGAAGAAAAAAGTTATAAAATGGCTAGATGCAAGAGTAATATACCCTATTTCAGATAGCCAATGGGTGAGTCCAGTTCAATGTGTTCCAAAAACAGGAGGAATTACAGTGGTAGAAAATGAAAATAATGAGTTAATATCTACAAGGACTGTAACAGGATGGAGAATCTGCATGGACTATAGGAAGTTGAATGATACAACAAGGAAGGATCACTTCCCCTTGCCATTTATTGATCAAATGTTGGATAGACTTGCAGGCAAGGAGTTTTACTGCTTCTTAGATGGGTATTCAGGCTATAATCAGATTGCTATAGCACCTGAAGACCAGGACAAGACTACATTCATATGTCCTTATGGAACCTTTGCATTTATAAGGATGCCATTTGGACTGGGTAATGCTCCAGCAACCTTCCAGTGTTGCATGATGGCTATATTCACAGACATGGTGGAAGACTTTGTAGAAATATTCATGGATGATTTCTCAGTTTTTGGGGAGTCATTTGATTCATGTCTTGCCAACCTATCAGATGTACTTCAGAGACGTGAAGATACTAATCTTATACTTAATTAGGAAAAATGTCATTTCATGGTAAGAGAAGGCATAGTCTTGGATCATAAGATATCAAAGGAAGGACTTGAAGTGGATAAAGCCAAGGTTTCAGTGATTGAGAAGTTGCTCATGCCCATTAATGTGAAAGGAATCAGAAGCTTCTTGGGGCATGCTGGATTCTATAGAAGGTTCATTAAGGACTTCTCAAAAATTTCAAGGCCATTTTGCAGATAGCTGGAGTAGAATATACCCTTCATGGTGGATGAGGATTGCAAAGCAGCCTTTGAAGAACTGAAAAATAGACTCATCACATCACCTATCATAGTTACTCCTGACTGGAGTCTACCATTTGAAATGATGTGTGATGCTAGTGAACATGCTATTGGAGTAGTGCTAGGACAAAGATACAATAAAGTGTTTCATCCCATTTTCTATGCTAGCAAAACACTCACTGAAGCTTAATTTAATTATACAATCACTGAAAAAGAATTACTAGCTATTGTTTATGCTTTTGAAAAGTTTAGATCTTATTTGTTTGGTGCTAAAGTGACTATTTTCACTTACCATGCAGCAATCAAGTACTTAGTGGACAAGAATGACTCAAAACTGAGGCTCATTAGGTGGATGATCTTGCTACAAGAGTTTGATTTGGAGAAAAAAGACAAAAAAAGGCACAGAAAATCAAGTGGCAGATCACTTATCAAGGCTGAATGATGGTAAAGCAGATAAGCTTGAAGAGCAAATCAAGGATGCATTTCCAGATGAGCAACTCTTTGTTATTACCATTGCTATAGCACCGTGGTATGCTGATATTGCAAACTACATAGTGAGTGGAATTCTGCCCAACAACATGAGTTCACAACAAAGAAATAGGTTTATCCATGACTGTAAATACTATCTTTGGGATGAGCCTTACCTATTCAAGAGATGCCCTGATCAAATCATAAGAAGATGTGTACCTGAAGGAGAAATACGAGTCATATTGGAGCATTGCCATTCATCTCCATATCGAGGCCACTATGCTAGAGTCAGGACTGCAGCAAAGATTTTACAATCTGGATTTTATTGGCCTAACATTTCTAAAGATTCACATTCTTTTGTTTCAGGTTGTGATAGATGCTAGAGGACTGGGAATGTATCAAGAAGACATGATATGCCCTTCAATCCTATTCTTGAAGTGGAGTTGTTTGATGTTTGGGGGCTGAACTTCATAGGACCATTCCCACCATCATTTGGGAATCAATATATTCTAGTTGTTGTGGACTGTGTGTCCAAGTGGGTGGAAGCCGTGGCACTGCCCACCAATGATTCAAAAGTGGTGTTGAAGTTCCTCAAGAAAAACATCTTCACAAGGTTTGGTACACCAAGGGCAATTATAAGTGATGAAGGCACCCATTTTTGCAGTAAACAATTTGAACATTTGTTAGCAAAATATGGGGTGAGACAGAAGATTGCTACAACATACCACCCTCAGACTAGTGGGCAGGTTGAAGTGTCCGATAGAAATATCAAGAGAATATTGGAGAAGATGGTAAATCCTACAAAGAGAGACTGGTCACTAAGGTTGGATGACTCTTTATAGGCATATAGGACTGCTTACAAGACTGCCTTAGGTGCATCACCATTCAGGATTGTGTATGGGATGGCATGTCATCTCTTTGAGGAGCTAGAGCATAGTGCTTATTGGGCAATAACCAAGCTGAACTTAGATGTTAAAGCAACAAGGGAAAATAGAATGCTGCAGCTTAATGAGCTTGATGAATTTAGGCTGGATTCATATAAAAATGCCAAGGTTTATAAAGAAAAGATGAAAAAATGGCATTACAAGAATATTCTGCATAGGAGCTTTGAGCAAGGAGAACAAGTGCTATTATTCAATTCAAGGCTTAAAATTATTTCCAGGAAAACTTAAGTCAAGGTGGTCAGGACCTTTTAGAGTGGTCTAAGCATTTCCCCATTGAGCTGTTGAAGTTATGGGTGAAAAAGGGAGAGAAACATTTAAAGTTAATGGCCAGAGACTTAAGCATTATTGGGGAGGCCATGCAGATAAGGAAAAATTTGTTATCTCTTTGGAAGAACCTAGCTAAGTCCAAGAAATGACCAAGTCAGGCTGAAGACTTTAAATCGAGCGCTTTAAATCAAACGCTTTAAGGAGGCAACCCTATGAGTCAAAAAATTTTATTTATTTATTTATTTCAACATATTTTATTTTATCTTATGATAGTTTAATTTTTTTAGGAGGCATGTCATATTTTATACTAAGTTTTTAATTTTTGGTTCAGATACAAAAATGGGAAATAAATCCAATGGTGTAATAATGTCACAGCGTCATCACAGGCCACAACAAAGGAGCATTGGGCCAGACAGAATGGGCCGCGCTAAGGCCATTGCAACGAAAGGAAAGGCCCAAGGATGTTACAGAGTGGGTTTTGCTGAGCAACCCAAAAAGTACCGTTGCAGCATTTAAAAGTGAAACGTTGAAGGAGAGAGGGTTATCATGCCCTGCAGTTGAGCAGTTATTTGGGCCAATAGCAATGCTGCAACTGCCCTGAGGCAGTTATAAAAAGATGACAAACTCCCTTGTACACCTATTCTGATTTCTGATCGTGCAAGTACCCATTCTATCTTCATCTTTTACTCTCTCTCAAACCCTAAAAAGAAATTCCACAATATTCCAAAGAGCCAACGTGAGAAATTGAGTTTGGAGTCCCCATTGTTAATCAAGACCGAGAGAAAACAACTGAGTTTGGAGTTGCAGCAATGGAAGGCACAACAACAAGGAGTGGAAAAATTAGGGGGATGAACGTGAAGCATTCTAGCTCCCCGAAGAAATTAGAGGCTATACCCACCTTCATCAACGAAAGGGTTGTAAAGAGGCATGAGGTTATGCTAAAGAGAAATCTATCTTCTGATAGAGGTTTCGTGCAAGTTGGCATATATGCTGGGGCATATGACCCATACATCATCAACATCATCTCTGCACATCAATGGGAGAAATTTTGTCTCCATGAAACTGAAGCAGTAACCCCTATTGTTAGGGAATTCTATGCCAATATGCCTCAAAGCAAATCTACCAAGGTGATGGTCAGAGCAAAAAGTGTATCCTTTAGCATTGCCACCATCAAGAAGGTATACAATCTGACCACTATTGTGGATGAATACCAAGGCCAGAAGACCTCCACTGATGAGGAATTTCTGAAATAAGTCCTTGAGGACTTGTGTGTTGAAGGGACGACATGGACTGAGTCGGCCCAAAAGAATCTCTATTTTCTTAGGAGTGCATTGAAGCCCGAAGCAAGGTGTGGTACCATTTTCTGAAAAGTAGGCTGAAGCCTACTTCCCACACTGAGACTGTGAATAAGGAGAGAGCAATATTGTTCTCTTGTATTCTGGATGGAAGACCCGTTGATGTGGGTCGCATAATTCAAGCCGAAATTGTGGCTTGTGCCAAAGCTGATACTGGCTACCTTTGGTTCCCTAAGCTGATCACCCAGTCATGCTAAGAAGCCAATGTTCCCATTGCTGATGATGAGGAACGATTCCAGATCACAGAACCAATCACAGCCTACACCACTGAAAGGGTCAGCAAGAAGGCAAAAGTACTTGCTGGAGAAATTATATCCTTACCAAAATCCTGAGTGAAGAATGCTGCAGCATCAACCTCTGCAGCAGCAGTTGAAGAAGATGCACTGTGGCAGAAGAGAATTGAAGATAGGCTGAAGAAAATTGAGGTTGGCCAACTGGAGACCAGGAAGGAAATCATGGACAAGCTGAAGAATATGGATAATTTCATCCTATCCCAACTTGGTTTTCTCAACCCCCCCCCCCTGAGCAGAAAGAAGGCCAGAGCAAAGCTGTAGCATCAAAGGAAGAAGTGGATGAAGAAGAAGAAGGTGCAGAAGGAAAAGAAGATGAGGAAGAAGAAGAAGAAGAACAAGAGGAAGATGATGGATCCCTTCTGATTTAAAATTTGATTTGTGAAAAAGAACTTAGTAGGAAATTGCATGTTGTTAGGAGTTATTTTCTGTTCAAGTTTTAATATTCTGTGTGATTTTAGTTTTATTTTGAAGTTAGGCAAAATATAAGAGGAAAATAAGGGACTTAAGAAACAAAGTACTGATGTTGAGCTAAAAATGCTATAGGGCTTAACTTAACAATAATAAGGTACTGCTATATCTCTGCATGTTCTGTTATAATCTGCATTGCTACAACAGTATGTAAAAAATGAAAGTCAGTGATCTTAGGGCAAAGTCTAAATGGATGCCAAAGTAGGACTTAAAAGCAAAAACCAATCAAGGTGAAATGCCAATGGAGGGATCATCTAAGCATAAGGAATTGATTGGAGGCAAGAGAAACCAAGGAGTGAATTGCGAAAGAAGGCTTAGGATTCAACCATTTGTTGGGTTTGAATCCTATCACATGAGACAAATTTGAAGCTATAAGGGTGAAATAAGCCAAGCAACAAAGTTGCCAATGCACAAAGTGTTATTCCTCAGGAAAAAAATGGAATCAAAAGAAAAGTAAAAAGAAAAAGAAAAGAGGTGAAAACCCCAAAAATAGAATAAATACAAAAGCACAAGACAAAAGAGGAAGGCAAAGCTAAAAATAAAAGATGCAAGGTGGACACTCGCTCCTTCAAGTCTGGTACACATGGTGTGGATTCAAGTTTAACAGAGTATGAGTCAAGCAACTAAGCCTTATGATTCTCAGTTTGAAGCTCCAAGGTGGATCAACCTAAGAAGGAAGTTCCTAGCACACACACACTTGTCTATCTAAAAGCTATGAAACCTTGAGAAGATGAAGCCAACAAGGAATACTGAGGTTGAAGTAAGGATGATGGCTAAAGATCAACAATCAACTCCACAATGTTGTAGCAATGCTGCTGCAATATGGAGAATTTCAACAACAGCCTCTGATACAAATGTTACTGACTTGATGATAGTTAAGCCTGAGGAGTGTTTTGTTGCTCGAGGACGAGCAACGTTTTGAGTTTGGAGTGTGATAACTCTCTAGAAGAAAGTTATTTTTGGGCTTAATTGTGATATTTTGGTGCTATGATTACATATAATTCTCTTGATTGTATATGATTAATCCATGAATTCTATGATTTCATGATTTAATTGAGAATCGTGTTAATTATGTATATTTGGATATAAATGGAGCATTGGAAACATTTAAATGCATTTTTTATTTTACTGCAGGTCAATGCTCTAGCATCGAAAAGTAGTGTTGTAGCAGTGTAGCTGAGGTCAGCAAGACATATTGTTGACATCATCACCAGCAAGCTATGGATCCAAGCCCAATTTGATGGAAGAAGCTTCTGAACGTGTAATCAAAGACCTGATCTGGGTACGCGCTCAAAGACATTCAAGAAATCACAATCCAATTTTCATGAAATCAATGATTACAAATCCAATTCAGATTTGAATCACAAATTTGGAAAGAATCTAATGAGATATGCAGCAGCATGCTCTGTCAACATTACAGCAAAACAGAGTCCTATTCTCATTCAATCACAAGGCAGATTTGAGTGAAAATTTGCATGGACATGAAGAGCTGATTGAAGCCCAGAATATCAAAGTATATAAAGGAACGAACCCTACACACAGAAGACATGCTGGATATGTTTTAGACACCCAAATTGAAGTCAGATTTTAGTGAGAGAAAATGGGGAAACACTTGGAGGAATTTGAGGGTTCGTTGAGAGAAATATAGTGAATCAAAGGGAGGAGCTAGAGTTCAATTGAGAAATCATTGAACCCAGTAATTTGCTGCATTATTCTGGAGGCTGAGGCAAGGTTGATGGTGGTGGAGCTCATGGTTGCTGCGAGAGCAGTGCTACAACAACATCCCTGCTTTCTTTACTTTAGCTTTATGGAATCCTATTCTTTCTTTGTTGTTTCTTTCCACCCAATTATGGGCTAAATTGTTAGGATTGGGTGATAGAGTACCTTATTGTGATGTAAACAGTATTGCCTAAACTTTGTTGCATGATTTTCGTTTTATTTGCTTAATAAAGTGTTAAATTGTCTCTAATCTTGTTGATTCATCGAGAGAGGGTTGCAAAGTACTTAAGATTTAGGCTTTAGAGATATAGGTGAATCCTGAATATTATTAAGCATTGTGGTTTAACTAAGTAAAATTAGTTAATTGTGGGTAGAGAGATCACTTGCACCACAAAATCATATGAAACTTGAACTTAATGAATTCATAACTTTGTTGGCCAGGCCCACAGAGATGTGGGACTTAGTATACATGTATTGTTGGTGAGAGCCCTTGCATGCATTAGTGTTCTGATTATTGAATGGATGATTGCTGTAGCATGGTTACTGCATTCTGGTGAAATTGCAATAATGGAAAAATTGATCTCAATCTATCTTTAAACACTTAGAAAACTTATTTTGTTACTGCATTTTCTTAGTTAATCATTAGCTTTAGTTTATTTAATTTCTTAATTGTTAAATTAGTCATTAGCCACTCACAAATCATCTTTGTTACCTTGATTGCTTCACTTAGAGCTATAACTTTACTTAATCTCTGTGGGAATGATATATGGACGCACTCATCCACTTTATTACTTGTTGACACGTGCACTTGCGTACTTGTGTGATTTATAATTGATTGTGAAATTGCACAACACTGATCCTCAGAATGCTGCAGAGGAGGATGCATCATCCACTACTGATATGGAGGATGATTGACCCTCGTATCAGTCTTTAGACTTTTACACGTGTTTAGTTTATTTTGATGTATATTTTTGTTGATGTTAGTTCATGATGATATGGACGTATATTGAGACTAATCTTGACATGACTATGATTTTTTTTGGATATATGACATGCTGACGTAGTTCATTCTCTAACCTGTGTTACAGAATATAGTATTTTTCTGATTTCTCGCTAAAGAGTCTTTTTAGATTTAAATTAATTGTTGAGGACAGCAAGATTTAAATCTGGGAATGGGTACCACGCGATACATCAGACCACGAACTTTAAATCTGGGAATGAGAGACTATTTTTGGTGTTACTTGCTGGATGACTTGGGGTGGAGGAACGAAATAGTTCATGATTCAGGTATGGCTAGAAGTAGATATAAGCTCGAGGTAGTTAGGCTTAAAGTGCTAGAAAATTGCGCTTCTGTCTCTGATATGAATGTTGTGAGAATGAAAAGGGGATATGGTGAGGTTTTAGTCAAATGGGTCTCGCCAGCTGCTGACTGGATTAAGCTAAATACAGATGGACCTTCAAAGGGTAATCTTAGTAGGGCTGCTTGTGGGGGGCTGATTCGTGGGTCAGATGGGAAATGGTTAAATGCATTTTCTTACAATATGGGTTTTTGCAATATGAGGGAGATGCAGGATACATTATCCTGGGAGGACTCGTAGGAGACTCCAAAGAACCTATTGCTAATATTCCGGTTGTGTTCGAGTTTGAAGATGTATTTCCAGAAGAAATTCCTCATTTCCCACCTGAGAGGGAGATTGAATTCTCAATTGGCTTAGTACCTGGTGTAGGGCCTATCTCATTGGCTCCATACCGGATGTCACCAATGGAGTTAGCTGAGCTGAAGAAGCAGTTATAAGAATTGTCCCGCAAGAACTTTATCAGACCGAGTGTATTTCCTTGGGGTGCACCAGTCATCTTCGTGAAGAAGAAGGATGGGACTATGAGGTTGTGCACTGATTATCGACAGTTAAAAAAGGTGACAGTAAAGAACAAGTATCCTCTCCCACGCATTGATGATCTGTTGGATCAGCTCAGGGGTGCTTCAGTGTTCTCGAAGATTGATCTTCGTTCCGGATATCACCAGATCCGGGTAAAAGCAGAGGATATCCCGAAGACGGCTTTCCGATCTAGATATGGGCACTATGAGTATCTAGTGATCCCATTTGGGCTTACTAATGCCCCGGTCGTGTTCATGAGTTATATGAACCGAATTTTCAAACCACATTTAGACCAGTTTGTGGTGGTATTCATTGATGATATTCTAATCTACTCTAAAAGTAAGGAAAAACATGCAGAGCATTTGAAGATAGTTCTACAGATTTTAAGGGAGCATCAGTTATATGCCAAACCATCCAAGTGTGAGTTTTGGTTACATGAGATCCAGTTTCTTGGACACGTCATCTCATCTACAGGAGTGGTTGTTGATCCGAGTAAAATTGAAGTTGTGTTGGATTGGGAGAGACCCAAGAGTGTTACTGAGATCCGGAGTTTTCTGGGTTTAGCCGGATACTACAGGAGGTTTATTAATGGATTCTCTAGAATCGCCTTGCCATTGACTAGGTTGACCCGAAAAGGGGTGCCATTTGCTTGGACCCTTGGGTGTGATGTGAGTTTTCAAGAATTGAAAGATAAGTTGACTACCGCACCGGTTCTGATTCTTCCTGATCTAGAGAAGAGATTTGAGATCTATTGTGATGCATCCAAGTATGGATTAGGGTGCGTGTTAATGCAGGAGCGAAAGGTAGTGGCCTATGCTTCTAGACAGTTGAGACCACATGAAGAGAATTACCCTACTCATGATCTTGAGTTAGCGGACGTGGTTTTTGCATTGAAAATATGGAGACACTTCTTGTATGGTGCTACCTTCACAGTTTTTAGTGATCACAAAAGCTTGAAGTATCTATTCGATCAAAAGGAGCTTAATATGAGACAAAGGAGATGGATGGAATTCCTGAAGGATTATGAGTTTGACCTTCAGTATCACCCTGGAAAGGCGAATGTAGTGGCTGATGCCTTGAGCAGAAAGACCACGGGTGTGGCTAGCATGATGATTGCAGAGTATGAATTGATTGAGGAGTTCAGGGATTTGCGAATTTCTGTGACACCATTTGAGACTTCATATTTCATGACTACGGTCGAAGTCCGAAATTCGTTAATGGAAAAAGTTAAAGCGGCCCAAGTGCTTGATGAAGGGATCCAAATGATGAAAGAGCAAGATTTTGTGTTCACCGATGCTTCTCATGTGAAATACTATAAAGATCGGTTAATTATCCCAAAGGGGCCAATGGTAGAAGAAGTGTTAACCGAGGGCCATATGGGTAAGTACACAATTCACCCGGGTGCAACTAAGATGTACCAAGATTTGAAACAAAATTTTTGGTGGTCTGGGATGAAGAAAGACATAGCCCAGTTTGTGAATAAGTGCCTTATTTGTCAGAAGGTAAAAATTGAGCATCAGAAGCCTTCTGGTTTGTTACAGCCATTAGATATTCCGGAGTGGAAGTGGACGAGTATATCCATGGACTTTGTTGTTGGATTACCAAGAAGCCAGGCTGGATTTGATTCCATATGGGTTGTGGTTGATAGGTTGACTAAATCCGCCCATTTCATTCCAGTCAAGACGACTTTCTCCACAGAGCAGTTAGCCAGACTATATGTCAGAGAGATTGTGAAGCTTCATGGCATTCCCGAAAGCATAGTCAGTGATCGGGATCCGAAGTTTACTTCACGCTTCTGGGAAGCGTTGCATGAGGCCTTTGGTACTCAATTGAGATTGAGTACTGCATACCACCCGCAGACAGATGGTCAGACAGAGAGGACCATTCAGACACTAGAGGACATGCTGAGAGCATGTGTGATAGAGCAGGGTAATGCTTGGGACAAGTACCTGCCACTGGTTGAGTTCTCCTACAACAACAGTTATCATGCCAGTTTGGGCATGGCTCCTTATGAGGCCTTGTACGGCCGTAGGTGTAGAGCACCTACTTGTTGGACGGAGATTGGAGAAAGACAGTTATTGGGGCCAGACTTGGTCCAAGAGACTACAGAGCAGATTGAGATGATCAGAGATAGGCTGAAGAAAGCCCAGAGCCGTCAGAAGAGTTACTATGATGCCAAGCACAGACCCCTTGAGTTTTCTGAAGGGGATCATGTATTCATTCGATTATCACCCACTACAGGTGTTGGACGTGCCTTGGGAGTGAGGAAGTTGAGTCCACGGTTCATTGGGCCCTACCAGATAATAAAGAGGGTCGGACCGGTGGCGTATCAACTTGCTCTACCTCCCAACTTGGCGAATTTACATGACGTCTTCCATGTGAGTCAACTCCGCAGATATATATCTGATGACTCACACATTGTACAGCATGATGACATAGAGGTTAAGAAGAACCTGAAGTTCGTTGTTGGACCTTATAAGGTTCTTGCTCGAGATGAGAAACGGCTTTGAAATAGAGTTATTCCCATGATCAAGATTCAATGGGAGGGATTGACACCTGAGGACGCCACATGGGAGAGGGAGGATGATATTCTCCGGCGATTTCCCGAGTTTGATATCAGGTATCATCCGATTTTGAGGACAAAATCTTTTTAAAAGGTGTGGTGAATATAATGACCCTAATTTTGTGATCTTAAATTTGAGGGTAATGATGAGGACCTTATGGTCATAAATAGAATGAGAATGAAATTCTAAGAATTTGATACCCATATTGAGGGTATTATGCACAGATGAATTTTCATCTCTTAATTTTGACTGCTAACGTAATAACAGTCAGTAGAATAGCTCAAAATTAGCAAATTATAGTTAGAGAGCTAATCTAATGATATAAACATCATGAATGAGGTTAGGATATAATTTGATGAAGATTGATACCCATATTGGGGTATTTTTCAAAAGTCACTTTTGCCGGATATTTTGTACTGTTATAGCAGCCGCCGGTAGAATCCCAGAACGGGAAAAAGATGAGAAAATGGAAATAAAGACCAATATATGCCTAACAACTCATAATTAGACCAAAAATGTTAAAGTTAGAGTCTTGGGTGTTTCAAGGTAGAAATTTGATAACTGTTCAGATAAAAATTACACTGGATGTCATTAAATGACAGAAAGTCACTTAATGACATGGCGAAAACCCTAAAAATATAAGAAGACTCTTCCCCTTCCCTTCCCATCAGCAGCCCACATCACTCTCTCTCTGCCTTGGAGGTTTTCAAATTTTCTCCACCTTCTCTCTAAGATCCCACCACCTAAACCTCATTAAAATCTGAAACACTATTCACCAAAGTTGTTCCCCTCATCATCCTCTTCAATAATATCCTATTTTTATTTTGAAAAGCCAAATTTTCATGGTGGAAACCTTCCCATACAGCAGCGATTTTGGAGCTTCTTCATGCCATGTAGATGTAATTTTGAGTTCTCTTGGAAGAACAATCTTTGGTGCTTGTTTTCTTGAGTCTAGTGTAAGTTTCTTACATTTTCTTCTTGAAAAACCCTACCTTTTCTCTTTTAAATCCTTGAATATTTCATGAAGGTGGGTTCTTGGTAAAAAAGAAGCATTTTTGGTAAGTAAAGGTTGGATCTTGATCTAAAGGAGCCATCTTGGAGAGGTAAGGCTTGAATCCATGGAAAAGATGAATCAAAACCCTTCTTCCTCCCACTTTCCATTTCATCCATAATAATTATATGTTGATAATGATGTTGTAAATTATTAAAAATGGGGTCTTGATGGTTAAATGTGTGGTAGAGGTTTAAAACTCAAGAAAGATGAAGACTTGTAAGAAAAAGTGTCACCTTTGGCTTGTGTGTGAGTTGTTTTTGATGTGGATGAACTAAGAACCCTAAAAAATCTGTGCTTTGATTCTGCCCTCTTCATTAATATTAAGGTTTAGGGTTAAAATTAATAAAGGTGACACCTTTGGGGACTAAAGACATAAAGGACTCAATTAAACCATGAAAGTGTGTTAAAAAGACAAGTAAAAACCTTAATCTTATGACTATACAATTCAGCCATATGGATATATATTAGGGTTTGATGTCTTAAAATGGTTCTAAGACTTAATTAGGACACTAATAGAGGGACCAAGTGAGGTTGATTAAGAATAATTGATTAATTAAATCTTAAACACATTTAAGGCTAAGTAACCAGTTTTTAAGAAAAATTGGAGAGAGCATATCTCCCTCCGCAGAGGTCATATAGGGATTTTCCTTATATCAAATCTCCCTCCGCAGGGGCGCTGTACATGGCTGCAACTTCCACGAATTGTTTCTCCCTCTGTACTTACTCAAATTAGGCTAATAATATGTATAATTAAATATAAAGGTGTCTAGTTTTCTACATAAAAATTTGAGAGCAATTGGTTTAGGATATTTTCCAGAATCGCAGAAATGGTAAAGGATGTTTAGGGCTCTGTTCGGAGTTGGCAAACAGCTTTGCTTGTCCAATTTCAAATGGTGATAACCGGAGCTAGGAAACTCCAAATGTGGCATGTGATACCTTGTTGGAAAGGTAATTGAGTCTATATTGACATACTAAAATATGAGAATTTTATAACAAGTGAGTTATGCTCAGTGACTAGAAAACAGAAGCATGTACAGTTATGGGAAAACCGTAAAAGTGATATTTAAGCTAAGTGGGCTTAGGGGAACCCTTAGTAACTTATAATAATCATAAATATGGCTTGGATGAGTTGAAAATAATCTAAGTTATCTAAGTGAGCCTTGCATGTGATTCTAAGTTATGTAATTAATTGAAGATTTAGGTAGCTTGTAATGATGCACTAAAATGCGTAATTATGTAATAATTGGTCTAGACTTGTAATGGGCATATTATTGGCATGAGTATGAAAAGTGAAATCATTAAATGATTAAGTCATGGATATGACTTGATTAATTAATATGTAATTAATGATGTGAATGGTTCCTACTCTAGGTGTGCCTAGAGAACCGTACACTTGAGGATTTTGTTGGAGCATACGTATACTATTGGAGTGTGGGCTTGTGCTAAGATCCCTGAGGTAAGCTCCTAGTTCTAGTTGACTCCTCTCTTGTGGCCCCACCATGATGGTGGGCATTATGGTTATATTGTATGAAATTATATGGTATAATGTATATGTGCATTCATTCACATTCATATAGTTGTTATATGATCTTGATGTTATGATGATGCACTGATGATATATGTTATGAGGATCCTGGCCAGTGATCATGGTATGTAGGCTGCCTATGACTTGACTCTGGGAGCTATTTCATACTGAGGTTGTGTTGATTGTCTATGGCTTGACCCTGGAAGTCACACATGTGTAACCGTCTATGGCTTTGACCCTGGGGTTACACAAGGATGATATGATGATGTTATGTTTTTGCTGTGTGTTTGTATTATATGCTTTATATCTGACTTGTCATGCAGGAAGTGGGCTCAGGGGATTAGAGGATCCTCTATGAACCTTGAGCTTACTGAGATGTTGTTATCTCACCCCGTTTGGGGATATCATTTCAGGTACACAGAGTAGTGCTGATGCTTCTAGGGGCAAGGCCCCCGCATTGGAGTAGATGATGATGCAGTTGATGATTTTATATTATGTTTAGATTTGATGTTAGCATGTAGACTTGTTAACATGCTGAATTATTTTATGGAGATTATTGTATGTGTTTATTTAGGCTCATGATTGTATCCTTAGAGCTATGGATTAATTACTGATGTTTTTATAATTTGAATTAATATAGACTTGATGTATGCATTCAGTTAATTTGGGCATGGAGCCTTCTTGTTTGTATTGACACATTGAGGGGAGTGCAGTCCGTGTGGGACTTGCAAGCTGTCTGTTTAAATTATTATATTTATCAGGTTAACTGTATGTGTGGGACCAGGTTCCCAATTATCCAAAATACAGCTGTTATGTTGTCCGTGAGACTCTGTCAAGAATGACACTTGATGTCATATCTTGATGATCAATGGCCACTAATACTGGCTCATGGGATTAATTACTAGATGTATGTTTAGATTTACGTTTTCGCAGTATCTCACGTGAACGTTTTTAGAAATATTTTTATAAAATGCTTTGGAAAAAGATTACTCGTATTTTTGTAAGATGTTTTATTCCTTTTCAAATAAAGTCTTCCGCTGTGAATGTTAAATATCATGTATCTTAACACCGGAGTACTACGGGGTGTTACAAAGGTGTTCCCATAAACCCACTTAGCATAAATCTCACTTTTCCGGTTTCTACCTATCCAAACATGGCTGAGTTATTTATGGCTGAGTTATTTAAACACTGCAGAAAATCCGCTTGTCGCGAACCTCCCATCTTTTAGTTTGTTATTCTAGACTTAATTATCTTTCTAATAAGCTATCACAGGCTCCAAAAAGTTCTCTTTTGCTCCGGATATCACCGTTTGAAGTTGGACAAGCATATCTGTCAGCCAACCTCATATAGGGCTCCAAATAGCCCTCACTCTTTGCAAGATTCCGGACAAACTGTTGCGACTCGGCAAGTGCACCGGTCGTAAAGTAATAAAGTGTACCGGAGTACGAGATCGTTCCCACGAGGATCAGAATCTTCAAGCACTAGTTCGCTAATTGCATTTTAGTTGGACAATCAAAAGTTGGAATTGAGAGAATTGTAATTGAAGAACTTAAAATTAAAAACAAGTAATAACATAAAAATTCAGAATTAAAAAGAACGATTGAAAATATAATGATTGATTAAAGAATTAAAAAAAACAAGCGTAGTTAAGGTTTTGACTTCCCTCAATCTCCTCAATATGTTATGAATTAAACAGTCAAGAATCTATTTCTTAATATATTGCCAATAAATTCTTTCTAAGTTAATTACGGCTCAATTCCTTGTTACCATAAATCTATGTAATCTTGAAAGAACTCTAGTTCCCCGATTATTCTCCAAGAAAACATGCATTAAGATCAAGAATTCCAAGATTGCATAATTACCCTATGTCTATCCCTAGATCACAAGGATTATGATAAATTATCAAATCAGGGTTCATGCACCAACATCCCTATTGTCATTCAATTCCCCAAAATCATTCTATAAGGAACAAACTCATAGAAAGCAATAAAGAAGGATAATTTATTCAATTATAAAAAGAACAGGATTCGTAGACAATTTAATTCATAAACATAAAGATTCAATTGGGTTCCATCTACCCTTAATTACATAAAAATCTAGCCTAGCATACTGAATTCAAAAACAATAGTAAAGAAAAGAGAACCCCAAGCCTCCATTGGTGTGATGTTGACTTGGTTCCTCAGTGTTCCAGCGCTCCGCAACAGGATTCCTCCTTTAGGGGCCGTTTGGTACGCGGCATTTCGTAGGATTCCCAGGAAACTGAATTTTTTTAAATTTTAAATTTTCGGATATTATCGTAAACTGAATGTAAAAATCATATTTTTGAAATTCGAGATTCCCGGACAAATAAAAATTTCTCCTGTACCAAACGCCCCTTAGATCTTTGTGTAATTCTCTGGATTGGTGAATTGGTGAATTGGTCTTGACCCCAAGCTCCTTATTTATAACCACTTGGAGTTGTATCCGTTATTAAATCTCCCAACGAATCCATATCAGATTTGTAGTTAATTTCACAATTGTTTCCTCTTTGCAATTAAATCTTGAAGATTGGTTGACGGAATTGAGCTTTGAATCTTTGTTGTATCTTCCGACGGATCTTTCTTGGATTTCTTTCAATTAATAAATATGTTTCCGCTTAAATCTCAGATATCGCAATCTTTATCTTTTGGCAAATCTTAATTGAATCTTTGGGCTTATTGGTTCGTACATGGACGTTTTAGCGTGCTGTTTGTGCGCTAAAACGTTCTCACAGTGTATTCTTGTCTGCCTCTAGGCGTTTTGGCTTGCTTCTGAGCGCCAAAACGTCCTTTTCGAAGGATTTTTGGTTGCTTCTTAAGCGTTTTGGCGTGATTCTTACCGCCAAAACGCCATCTTCTAGGGAGTTATAGTTGTTTTCTTCCTTTTGTGCGTTTAAATATGCTTCCTTGACGCCAAAACGTCCTTCTCCAGCTGGTACACACTTGAAATCTTGCTTCCTTGAGGTTTCAACTCAACTTGATGTCTTCTTTTGGTTCCAAGAGGCCATAATAGGTGTCAAAAATCCCGTGAAATAAGAATTATGACAACATGTTAATAAGATATTCATTTATTGTGACTTTGCGGTATAAAACCCTAATTTCCATGCAATTCATGATATATTTCAAGTATAATTAAGCCTAAAACCATGGTAAACCAAGGGTTTATCAACCATTCCCAGATTTGAATATTGTTGTCCTCAGCAATTAACTAGAATAAACTTACTGGAAAATTAATCAAGACCTTCAATTGCATGGAGTTCATAGGCAAGATTTAATCAGAGACATGATCATAGAGCATTCAGACTTTGAAAGGATAAGACATCAAATCAGCAAGATTCATAATTAATCAATTAAAATTTTCAATGAAATTTCTTAAGATCAAGAACAAGGAAAAATTCCTGATACACTTCCTTACTAGGATTTTAATTCACTCACACCTAACTGTCTAGAGGGTTGGTGTTTCACTCTTGTTCTACTCTATCAACACTACCATAGGCTTGCTTATATTCTCGCTCTCCACAGTTCTTAAGATAAATTAAGCAAATCAAGAGGTCTTCAATAGGGTTATAATGTGGCCTGGTTAAGGGAAAAGAAAGATTTTTGGAACTAAGTTCAAGAATTAAATTCAGATTCTGAAGGAAGGAGTAAGTGTAATTTGTTCGTACATTTGTACATTTTTCTTTTTCTTCCTTTAGAACTTTTTCTCTTTTGACGTTTTCTTTCCAAGAACTTTTTGCTTTTTTCACTTCTTCTACTTTCTTTTCTTTGAGCTTTTTGTTTGCTCTTCTTTGTTCTAACCAACTTTTCTTCCTTGGGCTTTGCCTTTTTTCTGCTTGTATTTCTAGACATCACAACCTTGTAACCATAACTTGTATACACTCCTTACTTCAAATCTGAAATTATTCTTCTATTAAGGCGAGGATTTATTTGGGGAAGTGGCTTTTCACATTCAAGGGTTTTTCATGAATAAAAAATCTAGGCTCAAGGGGGCTTAACTAAGGAATATCAATAAAGGTTAGCTATTTGGCCATCTAGTTAGAGAAAGAACATGCCTTTATCATTTCTACAAAATATATCACAGACCATTTCAATCAAGAAACAAAGCAAGTTCTAGAGTATCTCAACAGTAGAATGCACACTCAATAAAAATTTTCTGTATAGGCTCAAAACCTCACGGCTATGAATGCACAATAATTATCTTGTTCTTTTTCTCAAGCAACTTCAATATCAACAATATATTCAATGAATCATGTCACTTATTGTAATGATGTTCATAAAAGAATGTATAAGTGCATCATCATGCTCTGAATCAATTACTAATTTAAAATTCCTGTCGTTTTTTTTTCAATTAAAAACACTGAGAAAACTTTACAAATTTTTAGAATTTTCACAAAAACAGTGGCTTGGGGGTTTTTCAAAACATACTAAATATTAAAAAAAATAATCAATTCAAAAAGAATTAAGCTAAAGCAAAGAAGAAAGGATTTGAGATAGTTCCCTGTTTTAGCCGGATATTCTGTGTGTACTCATGAAGTTCCTCCAGCTTACTCAATTGTGCTTACGTGAACCGCGTGTTCCCCATTCCCATATTTAAATGTTGTTGTCCTCAGCAACATATTTAAATCTACAAAGAAAACGCGTGAGAAATAAAAATAACTAGTCGCTCTCTTGTTGTTTGTTCCCTTTTCTTCACTTGTAAAATTCACTCAATGATAGCCATTAGTTTCAACACCTTCTCCTATATTTTTGTATTTTATTCTTTATTTAATTCAAAGTAAAAATAACTAAAATAGTGAAATTAAAATAAAACAGTAAAGTGTGGGTTTGCCTACCCATTAGCGCTTGTTTAACGTCATGAGCCTGACGTACCTGATCTACTTTCATGGTGGCTCAAAGCATGATCTTGGTGATGACCAAGCTCCATCATTCAGAAAGTGTGTCCTCCCATAGTGCTCTTGTGCATATAAGTGAGATGGAGTAGCCTCAAGAACTTTGAATTTGGTATTTATATGTTTTCCCTTGCTCCTCGGCTTTTCCATCTTAACTTTTGGCTTACTTTCTTGAGAAGACTCCTCATTGTGTTCTTCTTCTCCTTTCTTTTCACTAATAAAGTAGACTTGATCTTCCGGTTGAGCTACAGATGAGGGGACTTCTTTGTCAAAGAACTTGAAAGTTGCTTGCTCTCCGTCTACCCGTAAGATCAACTCGCCTTTAAGTACATCAATCAGTGCTCCTGAAGTTGCCAAGAAGGGTCTTCCAAAAATCATAGGAATTGTGGCATCTTCTTCAATGTCAAGGATGACAAAATCAACAGGAATGATGAATTTGTCTACCTTTACCAATATGTCCTCAATGATGTCATAAGCTTGCTTTGAAGAGCGGTCAGCCAATTGCACTATTGTCTTTGTGGGCTTCACTTCAGTAATCCTCAGCTTCTTCATCATGGAGAGTGGCATGACATTGATGTTAGCTCCAAGATCACATAAAACATTGTCCACCTCCACTTTGCCCCCTATAGTGCATAGAATGTTGAAGCTCCCTGGATCCTTGACTTTGGTGGGTAACTTCTTTTTTATGATAGCATTACATTCCTCCGTCCGATTCATCATCTCACATTCCTGCAACTTACGCTTCCTTGATAATAGATCCTTAATGAACCTTGCATAGTTGGGCATGTTCTCTAAAGCTTCAGCAAAAGAAATGTTGATCTGCAACCTCCTAAATATGTTTAGAAACTTTGAACACTGCTGCTTCTGAATATCTTTCTTTAATCTCTGAGGATAAGGGATTCGAGCATATGAGGAGAGATCCAATGGCTTGTTTTGTCTTTCAAGAGCTTTCTTCTTCTCCCACTTGAATAGTTTCTTTTCGGCTTTTTCAGGATTTCTTTTGTCAACTTCAATTGTATCCTTTGTCTTTTCTTCCTTCTCTTCTTCAACTTATGCTTCTCCATCCTTCTTCTTTTCTTCGGGCTGCTCCTCTATAGGCTGAATCACTGTCCCACTCCTAGTGGTGATAGCATTGCAATGCTCCCTTGGATTGATAACTGTGTTGCTTGGAAAAGTACCCTGAGCTCTCTCAGAAAATTGCTTTGACAATTGGCCAATCTGAATTTCCAGATTTCTTATGGAAGCTTCTTGATTCCGGTGTGCTGCTCTAGTCTCTTGCATGAAAGAAGATGTGTCCTCTCTGAAAGCATTTGCACCTTAAATATAATCAGAAGTGGTCTTGCATAGCTGTGCAAAAGCTTTCTCCCACACAGAAGTGTTACTTTGTCACTGGAAGGGGAGGATTGAGTTGATGGTTGGATTTGT